>NC_064875.1:63587041-63627041 GCF_943734745.1 Anopheles darlingi
CCTTTTTTGGGTGACACACAATCGTCTCGTGTCATTCACGCCGTTACCGTGTGTGTGTGTGTGTGTGTGTGTGTGTGTGTGTGTGTGTGTGTGTGTGTGTGTCTGTGTTTGATTACTTACGGACGGTTGAGGCCATTTTGTTGAGCCACATCGTAAGAACAACTTCAAACGAATACGGGTCGCGTAAAGTGTCTTATGCTTTTATTTGAGGACCGCGGGCCACATAAACCGTTAACTGGTCCATCATCAACGTTCTTGATCATTTATGGTGCTACACAACGAGGGGATTCAATTGAATCATCACAAGCCACTTGCGATTTTAATGCTGCTCAATGTTTGCACAATGAAACATGCTTATTTTATCAATAAAAGCTATTCCTGTGCCTTCTCCTACTTTCAATCTTTGCAATCGGTTGCAGTGCCTTCTTTTGAATTATGTTTTTAAAAAGAAACAGATATTTCATGCTTTTTGCACACTTCCCTCGCTGCAGTTTCACTTACTCATTCTATTTCATTGCTTTCATGCTCGGTTCTTGCTTTTTCCGATTTTGTTTTACTCGTGAACGAATCTTTTGTGTTTGCTGAACAAAACCAAAAATCCTCACCATTTTCTTCTCGCTGGAACCATTTGTTAAACGGAAGGCAAGGAAAATCTTCCATTTTCTGTTTTCCTTAGCAAACAGCATCCGACAGAACATTCCTCAACCAGCGCACCGTGGTAAAGCGACCAAAACCCGGGTGCTGGACACAAAATCGATCACGTCGCTTTGTAGCCGATTTTTTTTAAACATTCTTACTTTGTCCACCGGTCCCCGTCGGACGGTCAGTTGGTGTGTTGCGAAAGAGACAGTGAACGAAAAACCGGGGGAACGAAAAAAATTCGCACACCGGAAAGAACCACAACATCTTGAACTTCCGTTTTCTCCCTTTTTTTTTCTCCACGGGACTGCAAAACAGACCAAAGTGTAGGGAAACAATGGAGCCAAAGATGCAGGGCAGGGAAAAGTCGCCGGACAAAGTCTTTTCACCGAGCGCCCGCCTGCCCGTGTGCTGGTGTCCGTGTGCTGAAGGGTGTTTATGGGAGTGAACGAAGTTTAAAATTTATTTCAAAAGTTGCCGTTCGATTCGACGCGCGATCCTTTCGCAAACTCGCCCCATTGCGTTTTTGGTAGTGGCCCCGCTAGTGGATTCGTCCTAAAGGCGTCCTCTGGTGGTCCTGTTGTATGCTGTTATGCGTTACAAAGTATCCCGGAACTGGAGGGAGAGCTACTCCATGAAGCTGGACGTTCTTCCGTTTAGTATCTCGAGTTCTCTTCCTCACAAACCATCTTTCGCGCACAGTTCGCGCTGACAGCGTCTCGTTCTCTCTTTCTCGCTCTCTCTACATCTGGTATGTCTCATAATCGCTGTTTGGGGACGAATTTGGACCACGTTAGCAAATAGAAGCTACCAGCTAGTTCTTATTCGAGATATCTTCCAGTCTGCCTGGCTTATGTTACGTCCGTTTCGTCCACCAATTCGATCCAATTTCAAACTTTATCGCTGATATTTGATTTATGCTCCTGCAGAGCACGGACCAGGCTGCTTTTGCTTCCGAAGAAAAAACTTGTGGAAAAAGTGTGACGATATCCAGAAAAAGGTCTGGCCTCAACGCACACACACACACACACACTGACGCTCCACGTTGAGGTTCTTATCCTGGATCCGGTCTTTCGCTTCTCTCACCTTGATCGATGATTGAAAGCAAATTATTAATGAGCACCTCGGCACATCGCAACGCAAGCTACTAAAAACCGGATATAACAGATCATCTACGTTCTCTTATCAGTGAGTGGCGTTACGCGAAAAACAAAAAAACCCAAGTTCTTGGGGAGAAGAAAAAGGATTTTCCACTCCATATTTTGACTCCTTCGACGAACCGACCTCTCATTATGCAACGTTTGCCTCGAATGCTTGAATAGAGCGGTGCTTATGCTACTCTCAGCATACTTATCAAACCGTGGATCACCGAGTTTTCCTCCGGTAGGCTCTATAGGCCGCCAAAAAAAAATAATAATAAAAAAATCTCTCCAAACCAAGTGCAGGGCAACGCACTGCACCATCAGATAGAAGGGGAGCACAACAACGAACCAACAACGAGGACCTCGGCACAAAACAAAATGCATACCGCCACATACGGTCCCACGAGGACGAAAGGACGAAAAAGTGCACTTATAAGATAAGAACTCCCAATCCTCCCTCCTCACCCAGATGTTAAGATGTCCCGCCAAAAACCTTGGCCACCCTCAACTGTGGCCCCCCTTCGACTTGGTTATCGGCCACAAAGAAGCGGCCCAAAAGCAAAAAGGGGGAAAAATCGTGATGTTTTGCGTGTTCCTTCGCCGTAACACAAAGCGAAAAGTGAAAAGCCTTCACCCCGTCTCGTCCTTTCGCCACACTTCTCTGTGTCACTGTCACTTTCGTCCTGCAGCTTTCATTTTGCAACTGCACTCGGTGGTGCTCAGATATTATGCAAGAGGACGGGTTTTTTTCGGTTTTTCACGAAAACGGGAATGTGCCGTGTGGAAGTGTGTCCTTTAAGGGGTGGCTCGGTCGGCTCGGGCTTTTTGGGGCCGGCCGTGGTGGTTACTGGCAAAGGGGCAATGAACTTGGCAGTTGGCTTGTTAAGCATGCAGGCAACAATGAAGAGAGCGATGTGGTCGAGTTGTCAAGAGTTATCATCTTAATTGCGCTGGCGGACAATTAATTTCTTATGCAATATAGACTGCACAAAGAGGCAGCCATTTTGGATGGCCATCAGGGATGGGAAGGACGAACCCCGAACCCATGAAGATCATCACGAGCTCGAGTATAATCTGCGATAAAGAAAGAAACCCATCATGAGCCCAGCGCCTGTGACTGCTTTGCCATTTGCCATTTTCACACACACACAGAGAGCCCTGCCATGTCTACCACATCCTGCCCGAGGGACGCGCGTGTCGGAATCGGGATCGGATCAACGATCAACTGAAATTCGATGTCCCACTCCGAGACAAACGAACCCAAAAGATAGACAGACCAGGTGAGGAGGTTGTGTGTGTGTGTGTGTGTCCTTAGGAGCAATAGCCTCTTTCCTGTCTCCGTTCCGATTCTCTTTTCTTTTCCTTTCCTCTTCCAGGGCACCACAGGAGAGGGTCCAGGTGTGCGGCAGCCAGGACAGGGATGATGGATTAGGTTGCAGTCCGTTGAAAGCTGAGCCGCTGATGCTCCTGGGAGGGCACGGGGGGGACAACAGGAAGGATGCTGCCGCTATCCTCACAGGAAGCGCAATCAATGGTGAATGAGCTGCAACGCTGCCGCTTGCGTAATGCAGTCTCATCTCTCGTGGATGCACTTTGGCGCTCGCATATGAACATCCATTCTCGTCGTTGCTGCTGCTGCTGCTGCCTGTGGTGGTGGTGGTGGTAGTGCCGAATGTGTTGCTCAATGTGGCCACGGGCTCAATTTATGAATTTATCACTTCCTTCATAAACCAGACCAAACAGGCGAAACGTCAAACATTGCGTTGCGGCGTTATCATCACCGTGAGCATGCGAGCGCCCGGGGAAACACCACGTTGCAGGGACCTTCTCACACAAACACAACCCCCTACACACACACACACGCACACACACACACACACACACACACACACACACACACACACACACACACACACACACACGGCAGACAAACTGTGCGTTAATGCAGCTCGCGGTGTGCGGTTATCGCGGCGCGCGCTTTCGCCGTTTGCAGCAAACGCACCGTGCGCACGGCGGCGTGGTTTTTGTGCACGAACGCCGCTCCCGGGGAGGGCTTATCGGGGTACCCGTTTCATCATAATCTTGAATTGAAAAATCAGAACCAAACCAGCGCAAGAAGCATCAGGATGAGGTGAGGTGAGGTGAGAGATGGGAGAAAGTACGGGGAACTGATTGCTTTATATTACATCAATGGACGCTCGAATGATTATTTTAATATCTCAATTCTTGGACGAAAACCGCGACGAAAATCATCTTTTACTGCAAAGGCCAACCGACAGAAGAAAGAGAGAGAGAATACTTATTCCAGCCGAGAGCACAATCCGCGATCAATTGCTCGTCGATTCCGCCTGCGATCGTGACTGATACCAAGCCATCAGAATATCAGATCACACTTGAGACCCGGAAAGTGGCCACACACTACACACTAACGCAACGACCGGACACAACCGGTCATCATTTCACGGCAATTGTGAAAGTTTTCACTTCCGTTTCGGGTTTCCTTCGCTCGCACGTTACACACTATGGCCGCCGTGACACGAAGCACCGAAAATCCTGTTTTCCCATTTTCCCTACCAACACACACACACTCGCACACACGCGCGCACACACATAGCACTAGCACGACCTGGATGTAGAGTGTTGTGTTGTGGAAGCTATTTGGAACAAGCAACAATCACGCGACGCACGACGCTTTCCAACCGCGTCCAACGAACGCCACAATCGGACACACGTTATGCTCGCTGGCGGTGCCGTGTCTAGTGTAGAGTGTGTGTCAACTAACTAGAGCTAACTCAAAAACCTGGCGCGTACCGGCCGCGCACACACCTCGCCACACCACGGGACGACAATATTGAATTGGATCGGTCGAAAATGGTCGCCACATGTGCTGCCGCCGCATCACCACCGGGCGCGGTGCACGATGGATGCTAAAAAAAAAGTACCATAAAACGACGACGACGACGACGATTCGTTATCACCTACCACGGTACCGTCCCGGTGTGCGTGTAATAATGTGTTCCGCTCGTTATCATCACCTTGAAGGTGGGCAACGAACGTGCGCGCGACCGGTGTGTGTGGTGTGAGCCGGTGTGTGTCGCACACGTTGTTGTTATCCTCGTCATGCTCGTCACTCTGTTCCGATCACTAGCTAATTCCCATAAATAATTACGGGTGCATTTTAACGTTGCGTTCATTACAGATCACCCACAAAACCGTGAAAAGGATTCGAATCGCGATCAGCAAGCTAAGGTAAACACCATTTTGGCGGTGACACTTCCTGTCAAACGGCGTGCGTGTGTGATCCAACGCACGCTTTGATTGCGCACACTATTTGAGCCTCCTCAGCAGCATTTACCACCGGACCCACCGGCCGCCGGATTGCGTCACTGTGTTTTGGGTGTTTCTTTCGCTGGAAATCCGTTATCAATCGGTACCGGTCAGGACCGCGCTTTATCTCGGTTTAATTCACTTTCACACAATCCTCCACCATCGCATGCTCTCTGGTCTTGCCAATAGTAACTCACACAACCGTAACACAAGCATTATCACAGAAGCCACCGAAACGCAAATTCAAACAAAGCCACTAAGCGCGCGAGTACGCGCGTCCTCAGCCGAAAAAGCATAAAAGCACCAATCCAATCCGGTGGCCGGTGGAACACGTCGATTGGCTCACCTTTTCCACCCGGAGCTACAACACAGCAGGAGCGGACCACACCGGGAGCCCGAAAAGTCGTCTACTACTCGTCACTCGGCGGCAGAAACTTAAAAACTGAAACCTGAAACAACAACATGCTAAGAACATGCTGCATGCTGGCTGGCTGGTTAGAACCCGAGCCGGCCCGAGGAGGTGGAGGGACCATTTTTATGCTGCTCGACTATGCTACCGAACGGGGACCGTGTGCGCGAAAGCAAGATAGCAAACCTCATCGTCGGTCGGTCCCGAACACGCACACTAACAGGCAGGGGGGTTCGGAACACGGTTCGTGCTTCACTCGGATGGATCGGCCGCCATCGTGGTCTCGTGCTGCCTTCTTCTTCTTTTTCCTATCCGCGCGCGCGTTATCCTCGTTCGCCGTCGCTTGCTCATCCTTCCCTTCTACTTCCTCGCGATCCTCGTGTTCCCCCCACCCCCACCCCACGGTTTCCCGGTCTACAGCCTAAAGGAAGAGCAAGCAAGGAATGGAGGAAAGGTTTTCCATTTTTATTTTTGGAAAGAAAACGCTCTTCCGGTCCTCGATCGTCCTCGAGATTCGAGCGCGTGATTCGGAGTGCAGCGGCCTCCTCACTCCCTGCCTCCTCCTCCTCCTCCTCCTCGCGTGCACGCGTGTTGACTTCTGGAACTAACGACCGCTGGAGTGCCACGCCGACCATCCAACCGACCGAGTGCGCGGGTTCCTTTCTGCTGTCCGGAAATGAAGCATTTTCCCTGTAGCATTTTCGGTCGCTTACAATCCCCGGGCGCGCGCGCACGTGATTGTTGTAAGATCTCTGGTGCTGCGCCTCTATGTTTTCCTTCCTTTCCTTTCTTTGCGGCCATTGTTTGTTGGGTGCGCGAGCGGGACACCCGCTCATCAGTCGAAAGGTTGATGAACGACGACGACGACGACGACCACGACGAGGACGAGGACGATGACGAAATTTGCATCCTGAACCAACGCAAGTAGGCTGTGTGTCTCCCGTTCGCCCGGCGTTCTTTGTTTTTCGGGGTTCGAGCACACTTGCTGCGCTTGCTGCACCCAGAGAGAGAGAGAGAGGAACGGCAATGAATGCAGTTAAGTGTCCTTTTGGCGTTCTATGGGACGGGAAGAAGAGACAGCATAAGTGAGGTAGAGAGATTCATTAACCAGGGGGCTAATAGCTTTCCCCGCGTAGCATTCGAGCATTTAAAATGTTTATAATGCTTGCTGCATGCCGTTCACCACTCCGATCCTCACGGTCGGTCTGCTGGCGTCATCGTCATCGTCGGTGAGTCATTGCCGAAAACCCCGTTCGGTTCCTGCGCCAAAAACCTCCTAAGCCAATTTTCCCATGTGCTGTCAACCGTAACCGTGAACCGAACCGGAGGAGTGATCCAGAAAGGCTTCTCGGGCTTCTTCTCGTTTAATTTCCAGCCAATCAAGCAAAAACCAAGGGCTCACTACTCTTCTCAAGGACCTACAAGGGGGCCCCATTCGCCTTCGGCTTCATTAGCTGCAATCAACGGAAGGATTTTGGAATTTTCGGAAAATGCATCACGCCCAGTTGAGTTCCCGTTGATAATCCCCATCTTTGACGGTGCGGTCGTCTTCAGCAAACGTGTTTTCGATTCGATAGCTAGAGACCAAGACCGAGGATGATGAAGAGATGAGCAGCAGCCCTCCTGGCCAGAATCACAGGATAAACGCAGGACGAGTCCTGTGCGTGCGTGCGTGCGTACGAGTGTGTGAGCGTTGAATTACATTTATCGAGCCACACAATCACATAGACACACACACACACACTCGAAAGAGCAAGCAGAAAAAAAGGAAACCAAAACGCGCTCGAAAGGACCAAACGCGCGTGGCCGAGTGACGAGGACGCCGGTTGGCTGTTGCTGCGACTACCCGGGGGTCACCAGCAAGCGAGCAGAAAAGAGAAAACGATAGAAAAGCACACCGAGGGAGAGTAGATAGAGGGGTAAGGGTGGTGCGGTGTGAGGTGTTGTGCGGTGAGGTGAGAAGGCAGCAACAACTCGAGCAGCTGGCACATAAAAACGCCAATCAACATTTAGGCCGCGTTGCAAGAGCGGTTGGCGGACGCAGTACGCAGCCACAAAACCCGATCAAGGATGGCGGCGACCGAAGCATCAGCGCGGCTTTAATCAGAACGAATCAGAAATCCCCGCTTTCTGCGACCGGGAGTGTAACCACCACACACACATACACACACACGCACACTGGCCAAAATGCATTTTCAACGCCACACGCTCTCCTCTTCCCGCTTGCCTCTTGTAATGATAGAGCAAATATGGTCGACAGTAGCAGTAGCGGTAGCAGCGACACTACACCACGGCCGCCATACTACTCGTGGATAGAATCGAAGCAATGGTTGAAGTACAATACGGAAACCGAACCGAGATGGTCACGGGAGGATGCCTTTTTGGGGAATTAAATTTGGTTCAATTCATTCGCTGGTTCGCGCCGTGATGGTGATGCTGCAGCATAGAAGGACGGGGACATGCGTTCGGGCATCATCTCGCCTCACATCTCGGAAGGGACACTTTTTTGCTCTCCTGCGTGTGTGCGTGCGTGCATGCGTGCATGCATGGCCGTCCTGGTGAGGCGCAACGGCGGATATGTGGGTTGGCAATATATTGATCGGCATCCGGCCATTGCCGTGCGCTGGTGTTTGTGTCCTCCTGGCGCACCTTACGACCCCGCTCCCTCACTCTCTCTCTTCGTCCGTTGTGGTTGTCCTTGCAGTTTTGCAGCAACCTTGGTGGTGCACATTCCCGGGAAGCTCGGGCTGGATATGGTGTTCACTATGGCCGACGACCCTATCCCGACGAGATGAAATTGGTGGCACTGTGGATGAAGAGCAGAAGCAAGGCAGGGAGGGAGCATAAATGGTATAAAAGGGAAACTGAATGATCCATAAATGCACAGCATTCGAATTGGTGTGATTGAGGCGAGGCAGCACCAACAGTAGTAGCATCAGTTCTGGCTGCCAAAAAGGTAGATACAAATCAAAAAAGCGACAAAGAAGTGGATCCGGAACGCCGGCATACATATACCGGATCAGTCGGGCGAGGAAAATCATTCCAACTTCCAGCGGAACTCAACTATCCACAGGGATATCCCAGCGCATAGACACACACACACACACACGCTTTGAGCTCGTCCAATTTGTAGTTTTGTTCGATTCGTGCAGGCATTGATTTGATGACATGGGAAGAAGAGGAGAGACTGCAGGAGTCTGCAAAGATCCTCCGAAACCTGCTTCTGTCGTACGCAAGTACCACGGCAGATAGACCACCGGTATGGCGACATATAAATTCAACTCGTTGCATCTACACAACAAAGCAACGGGCTATAAGGATATGCGAAAGCGGAGAAAAGGAAGGAATTTTTTAATTTCATTTTACGCTCCAATCCGCCATTGTGCATTGTTGATGCGTGAACCGCGTAGCCAAATACGAGGACGGGATTTGAAAAAAGGATTGCGACGAAGGAATCGACATTGGTTGTGTTTGGTTATTTGGGAAGTTTCTTGCCTTCTTCTTGCATGGAAATGTTCCCTCCTGTCATGTCTCAATTGTAAAAGGAATTTCGGTGTTTAGTCAGCTGCGCAACATTATGCTGGAACAAGCATTCAATTAGAAGGTTCAAATAATTCGGGAAAAATATTCATTTATGTCAAATAACCAAAAATACTTTGCAAACTTAAGGTCAGCGCTAGTTGTTATTTTAGGAATATGATGTAATTGACTAATACAAAGTTAGTTACAGACCAAAACAGTTATTTTCCTCTGGAAGTATTGCAGGTACAATAACATCACTTCAAAGGAGAAGTTCACGGCATCAATTTTAAGGAATTGACGTTATTACCTCGTATACTAGTCTTAAACAGTAACCAGGGATCCTGCCCCTGGGGAGCCAAAGAAGAGCTGTATCGTTAAAGTGGACATCAATTTGACGATCCATCAAGCAAGACTACGTGCGGTCAGATAACAATCTCGAAACCCTTTGACCATCCTGCTTCGATATCACTAAGAAGTGCGAAACACGATTAATTGCCGCACTGACATCCTTGTAGATCCACGATGTCCAGCTGTTTGCCCCTTCTGCGCCTTAGCAGTACATTAGCCGCTTAGTCGAGTCGGTTGTTCGAGCAGGAGCAACTTGTGTCCCTAGTTGGTACGTCGCAGATTGGTGCACTCAGCCCTAGCTAATTGAGATTCGCGAAGCTCAAAGGGAAAACACGAGCCCAAGAATGTAGTAGACGACGACTCGACGCGAGCTACACATTCCTTCCTCAGGTCCCGTGGTCCCTTTGACCACCGGACAAGGACTCGTACGCACTTCTTGGGGCACCAACAATGCACTTTCGCGCTAATTGCATTACGGGCCAGCACAACTGTCGTTTGACAATGCGCTTCTATGTGAGCACATGGTGGCAGCATGGCAAGTCCAGCATGTTATTGTGCTGCTCACAATGGAACATGGAGCCACCACCATCCGCCACCGTGCCGTCCGTGGTCCGGCAATTTATTGTACACCTCACTGAGGCCTCACGGACCTCTCGCGGGGTCTCAGGTTTTTTGTCTTTTTTTTTGTGCTTTACTTTCTCTCTCTGTCCCTCCTTCGTCTCCAACAAACACACCTCGGCTGCACGTTGACTTCATTAATTTGCCAATTTCACTGTTCATTCGCGCTGGTGTCCTGGTGGCCGGCGGCCCGGGGTCGCAGAAGGATCGCAGCTGAAGCGTGAACTTCTGACAGACCTCGCTGACCGTGTGTAGGGCGAGGGCCGGCCCCGTGGGGGTCGCGAGATGTCTTGTAACACAACCCACCATTTGACCACCTCCCTCTTGCCGATCTTGCCTCTTGGTGTTGCTTCAACCGGTAGCACGGAGAGTGTGTAATTACTTACTTACTTACAATTCCTACTTTGCATCGAGTTGATGAAGGATTTTTTTTCAGGTTTTGTTTTTTCGTTTCCACCCTTTGCAGCTTTCTGCTCTCTGGTGGTAGTGTTCTTTCTGTTGCTTTTATTTGATTATCTCACGGTTTCAACACTTTTGTGCTGCTCGGAAGATAGTAAGGTAGCATGATATGACCGTTGGCCACTGCTGCTGGACGGAACTTCTTACGTTGTTTAATTTAATTACAGCACTTTTATACACGTCTGCCAGCTCGTATCAAAAGCGAGTTGACAGTTGCGTAGAGGAAATAAAGCCGTCTTCAGAATGCATTTCTTCCTTTTTCAATTGCAGGACATTAAAGACGAAAGTATGTCAAGAAAGTATAAAGCCATGGAATGTGTCAAGAGACATATTTTATCTGAATTCGAATGAAATGCTTAAGGCCACTTTCTCTACACATTAATACGCATGCCAAGCAATGCAAAATTGTATCGTATGAGTACTTCATCCAAATCAACACTATCAACAATAATCCAGATTTTTTTTCTTGGTTCAAACCAATTCGAAGTACACATTGCCAACAAAGGCTGTTAGCAGATCTAGTGAGCCACACAGTGAGCAGTTCCACATTTTCTGCTGCCATATCGTAGCAAGCATCGTTCTTTAATGCATGCAGCATGCATTTCTTTTATCAGCAAACATATTAAGCTCGATTCCAATTCGAACTGTCACAATGCCGAATGGCGCAAACAATGTTGAGCTCCGGGGAATCCTCAAACAGGAATGTCCTGCGCACGACAATAAAAAGAACAAAAACTCCATATCATGCATCGTTACCGCAACGATCCATGCTTACAGCATGCTCCCACCATTCCATCCTTACAATGCACAAATACCATTGCCTCCCAAATCATACGCTGGCGTTTCCGGTGTGCAACCGCGAACGGTGGTCGTGCTCGAGAGCATATAAAAATGTAAAAAAGAAGAAAAAAACCTCCACCAAAAACACCGCATATGCCACTGCGAATGGATGCCAGGATATCAGAAAGGACCTCTATCCTCTTCCTTAGGCACCACTCATTACGCGATGCCTGACCAAAAACCATCCAAATGACATCCAACACCAGAATCGAGGCAGCCAGCAGACCCGGAGGAAGGGGGGCAGCGGGTTTGAAATAGTTTGTGTTGAACAGTGGGTGGGGGTAGGTGAAGGCGATGCAATGAAAGTTATGTTGCACCAGATAGCGAAATTCGACGAGGTACAAACACACACACACACACACGCGGCACTTCGTGTGCAACAAAAGGAATCCAGCGAAAATAATACAAAACAATGTGGCGCACCAGAAAGCACCGGAGAACGGCCACAAAATCGCCACTAGGACCGGGGGATGAAGGGAGAGGGGAAAGAGGGAACTAGCCGGGGCCACACAACCAACACAACACAGCAACGGAAGGAGCAACAAACAGCAACAACAAAAAAATAGTGGATAGTTTTAAATACTTTCAATGCAAATAACATGCTCCCGGTCAGTCATTCGGTCAGAATTGTTGAGCCTTTTTTTGTGTCGTTGTCCTGACCGCGGACCACGGTTGTTGCCAGCCAGCCAGCCAGCCAGGATCACCGCAGGAGAACCTGTAAAAAGGATCTGCAGCCGTCGGGCACGATGGTCATAATTTTGAGCTGTTGCTGTTGGTTGGTTGGTCAGTTGGTTGGTTGATTCCCTGGGTTCCCGGGACATTCTCGTGTTCGAGTTCGCCTGTTTTTTTTTTGGCACAAAAGTGGACGACAGGACCTGCACACCGGATCGCAATGTTTCGTTTTGCGGAACTGTTCGCTGTGTATATGCAGTTTTCGGTGGCTTTCAAGTTTCTCTCGTTCCATGTGCCCCCATTTTGCCCAAAAACACGGAAGCCGATGGACAGTAGCCGAAAGTAGCTAGCGAGCCATGCCGGCCAAACTGGGCCCCACCGCACGCCATGCCACGCCACGCCACACCACTGATTGTCAGTCAGGATAACGTTGGTTTGCACGTTGCAGGCACTACACTTTGTTGCGAGAAAGAAAAAAAATGGAACGGGAGAACGGGAATGGTGTCGAGTAATCGGGCTTTATCGGGGTTCTACTGCGCTCGTTAATGAGTCGATTATGCTGTACCGATAAGCAAAGCCTCCCGGGGAGGGTGGATGGGGAAAAAGGGGATCGCATATGGCATGTGTTCCGCTTCGGTCCAGCAGATTGATGGCCAGTTTGGTGAAGTTGAGCAAACGGTGCCGTATGGGGCAGTATGCGAAGTTTTCAAAACGAAGGCTGGTTGGTGTGAATGTAATTGAGAGTTATTGTGAGAAGTATGATAGCGAGCAGTTCCCAAAAACATTCGAAAAATATCAAAAATAGGCGAAAGTAAAGAGATGGTAATACGATGAGATTAATCATACAAAAAATAAAGAAAGAGTTTCAAAAAAGTGTCTCTTTTGACCAACATACAGCTAGAAAAAAGGTGCTAAACGAATGTGAACATAAAAATACAAGGGAGTCCACAAAACAACATCTGTTTAAAAAAAAGCAAAGCCCATCACGGCTCTTACTAAATGCAAATGTAGTAAAGGAAAACCACTGACCACAGAATAATAGTCTCAGCCAGAAAAAATACCGAAACTAAAGCGAAATATCCATTTAAAAAAAATCGGATACTCAGCGGCAAACAACAGAAAATGAAAAAGAAAACCTGCCCAAACAACTCAACGCCCACAATGGAAATGAAAAGTAAATGATAAAAGGATGCGAACCGGCGAACGCACGCGAATTTCAAAGCAAACAAAAGAACAACCAGGAGCAGGATGGTGCTTTATGGTGCGTTGGGTATCATTTAGATAAAATGTTCGTTGGAATGAACACAAAAGGATTGCGTAGCAAACTCACATAAAGTACAAGGTACCATGTTAAACAGTAGCTAACACAACACGTACACTACACAGGATAGAACGACCTTCTCGAACAAAGTACAGGCCATAACAAGGATCGGAGACACTCTATCTGAGCTGATGATCTTTTTACCATCACCATCGCGAACCATCGCACATCGGCAACAGTAACAGCTCGAGATACGGCATCGGACGCCGACCAGCTGACAGCAATCGCTCGTCGCTCATTAATATGCGGTGCGCAGAGTACGATCAATCCATCAGCGAATCGGCTCCACTATACCTCGCTGCTTGGTGCGCTTGGTTCTGGTTCAGCAGTTAACGGGCGCCCGCGCGCGCTCAGGCTCGCGAACACTCGTCTAGCCTCACCTCGCCCAATGACCATCATCACAGCCATCGAGAACACAATACCTGAGCCGTTCCTGGGCTATACGGTCACGGATGGAAGGACTCGGCAGCAGCAGCAGCACCGGTGCTGCTATCCGGTGACGCCACGGACGTCAGCCTGCTGCGCATGTTTTCGCGTCTTTGCACTCGGGAATCTCTCACACAATTTGCAACTGGCCGACCGTGGGTTGCCTTGGCAGCGGGGAAACTACTGGACTGTGTAAGAAGTTGGCCGTTCGTCCGCTTTTTTTTATGAATTATATTGCACTTTTCCTCCTTCTCTCTCTCTCGTCGATCTTTCTCCGTCCGGTGTTCTTTGGCGTTGGTGGTAGCGTGGATTTTTTTTTTCGCGGCCACAACGCAGCATAAAAAAGGCGAACTCTCTAGTGCAGAAGAGTGAACAAAAAACCATCTTTGATGAAACGGTAACAGGAACAGGAACAGGACGGTCGGTTATGTGCGGTGAGCTGATGATAAAGTTGATTGCTGGCCAGCTTCTGAGCAAGTTGGTTGCGCTTTGTTTTGTTTGAATTTCCACTTTTCCGTCCGAAGAGTAGCTTGTTTTTTGGCTTCTTTTTCCTTCCGCTTATTGTCTTTCAGTTGTTACAGTGCACCTGCGTTAAGGTTTTCCCGAGAGTTTTCATTAAAAGTCCCTCAAACACTCACCAAACCGTGCACGAGGTTGGCCCAAATCTATATTACGATTCACACGAAGCGCATCATACGAACTATCACCATAATAGATGACCAATTTACACGTCAATTTATTGGTATCCTTAAACCCTGGCTTAGCACGGAGATTCCTCCCCTCCCGCTTTTCCCGTGGAAAATCTTTTGTTCGATTTCCCGGCATCACATTGGCATCACAGATTGGCGGCGACAGACAACGCACGGTGAGGCGGCCGGAACGGGCGACCGGTGCCAGGATATGGTGTGCCTTTATTTCCAATAAATTTCCACTTTTTATCCGCACACCCCGACTGAACCGACCGAGATGACATTCTTCCGGAACCGCCACTCTGAAGCAGTACTTGCGTGCGCGCCCGCGCCAGTGAACGCGTAATGAAAGCACTCTGGAAGCGGCGAGATCCTCTGTCCGTCTCATCCGATTTGTCGAAAACCGGGGACACAAAGTGTGCTGACGCGTTGTAGCGCGTTGCAGAAGTTTCAGAAGAATTCTGCTACCAGACAGAGACAGAGAACACACCCTACCGCTTGGTTTCTGCATTTTATTTCTTCTTCTGTGCGAAACTCGAGCAGCAGCACCACCACAGAATCCTGGTGGAAAAAGGAACCCCCTGGAACTGGAGGAGCATTTTTTGACAATCGCCACATCCGGGGACCGCGAGCGCGCCTTTGTTTCGTCCGGCACGGATGGCAGAAGTTTTCTTAATTTTGTCCAATTTAATCGAGCGCCTTTTTTACGGTTGTGACGCGTTCGTTCGCCTGCTAGGTGCTGGCGGCTGCTGGCGGCTGCTGGCGATGACACCTTCATTCCCAGCACCGACAGCCCCCAGGCAAAGTCTATTCAAAATTGGTCCACAAAGTTATGTGTGAAATCTGTCGGTAGCAGGTTGCACACGTTTGTTTTGGGCTGCAGAATATTGTGCAGAATCCTTGTGTGTGTGTGTGTGTATGTGTGTGTATGAGCGAAGCAGCGGGGAAGAAAGTGTCTCTGGGAAAGATTGGAGCACATCAGGTGATGACGCCGGTGATGACAGCACATTGCGTTCATCGATATGTGATAAAGATGTGGAGTTTATCGTCGGGATTATTGGAAAGCGGCATTCTAATTGTACGCCAAACGCCAAAAAACCTGGCCCCGTGGTCGATTCCGTGGTTCCGTGATGAGCATGATTTAATAAAAATGCAAAATAGGTAACCACAATACTCTCCTTTTTCAGTTTGCGTATAAGTTGGATTCCCGGCCACTTGGCTGGAGGTTAACTTTTTGCCGTTAAGGATGCTAACGAGCCGCTCTCTACTCATGACTTTGCGGCTTTGAAAAGGAACTCCATCAGAAGGACCATCTCAAGCACATGCTCTAGAGCGGTTTAAGGTCCTGTCGACAGGCCACAATTGCACTTTACCACACTAATTGCTGGCCACTAGTCGCCACAAGTCGCCGCCGCAACTGAAAGAAGCGTACAATTACATTCATGAACAGGCCACCGGAGTCTCTGATGACAACACCAAAACGGGGCCTCCCCCTCCGAACCAATCATAACCACAATTCGACACAAACAACTAGCCAACCGCCGGTCAAGGCGGAGGACTCGAAGGACTGCTGACCAACGGGCACCTCAAAAGGGCAATAAGAGGTCATTTCCCCGCAGCGAAGGGGTTTGCAATGTTGCAATTTGTCCACTTCCCTCCCAATGGCCACCTGATTGCACGGAACGGAAGCGACCGCTCACCGCGGAAGTACAAGTACCACGGGGTAAGTACCCTAACCTCACTCGCCGGATTCGCTCCTGTGTTCCCCTGGGGCGAGGGGAGCACTTGACGCAATGGCACGCGTCGAACGCACCTTCCCGAAAAAAAAACCGGCGTCGTCCAAAAAGTTCTCAGCGCAATTTTGGTCGAGGGGACACACGGACATGGCCCATGGGGTTGCTTGCCCTTCTTCGGGGTGCACCGCGCGACAGGGGCGACAGTGAACAGAGCACCAGCAGCAGTAGCACTCTCCCTCTCTGAGGGGGTTTTCCGTTTGACTCCCGAGCAGTTCCGGAACAGTTCACTTGTTGTTCGCGCGCGCGATACTGTGGCCGTGGCAGAGATTCGTCGGAAAAAAGGGGGAGAAGTACCGTAGGTCGGTAACTTCCGTCGCAGAGAAGGGGATGCCCCTAGCGGGGTTGACTGGTTGACGCGGGGCTTCCCGTGCGCCCCTTCGAGGTGCGATGATGGCGCGACGACGACGACGACGACGGAGAGAGAGAAAGGCATCGCATCAGAATATCGCGCGCCCGCCGAAAGGGAAGGATATCGTTCAAGGTCAACCTGGCATAGGGCTCACCCTCCCTAGCCTGCATGGGCTGCATTAGGCTGTCAGTGTAAGGGAATGAAGACAGGCGTGAGGCTCGAAGAGGGTCAGGCACCTGCTACCCTGAGGGGTAATGATAGCGAGCGAACGTCTTTGTGTTGGCTCGTAGACGCGGAACTAGCGAAAATTATGCAATCAATGATCCGGCAATTTGGTGGTTTTTGGGCAGGGCAGCAACATCCGAAATCTTTATAATGGCCTTGTTGCAATGGTACAATGGAGGGTTCGATAGCAAGTGAAGGAAAGATTCTTAATTATTCGTCAATTACAACGAGACTGGAGAGTATTTGTCGTGATTCTTGAATCTTGGGATGAAAATTGGCTTGAACGCCATCGCCATTAGACGACCACAATCAACATCTCTGCCTACAGCAATTACCAGACTAACTAGTTAACTATTACCATCAATAAGCTGCAGAGATATTATGAAGTTCATCTCACCTGATGGAGGGGCTAAGGTTGATTCAATATGTTCAATATGCTATGCTAAAATATGCTCGTGTTTTAAGAGTCAAAACTGCGTTCATAGCATCTAGCAATCGTAGCAATCAAGAAAGGCGAGTCTCGAAAAGTGTAGTTTTTGCGATGCACATCATCCAGCATTCTGCTGGATTATCGGATATATACAAATCAATTTTTTTTGTTAGATTTTAAATTTTTTGTTAGATTATCAATAAAGGTAGTATCAAGTTATGTTTTCGTTGAATTTTCAATTTTCCAATTTTTGGTAGCTGTTCGAAGATGAAAAAGTGATGCTTTTATGATTTTGCCTCTAAAAACAGGTTACTTCGATTGATCTAAAAATTTCACATTTGCATGAAAACATGTAGAAAGTAAATGTGAATAAAAAATATCTTAATAATATGCTCAAACTGTCTTTCGGTAGATCCTAGATTAGGTCAATGTGTTCTCTTTTTATTCCGGCAACTGTTAAGATCCGAGATGCACTATCAGCTGACATAGGAATCGGACTTAGTGCCCAAAACAACTCAAATCACTGGAGTCCAACCACCTTGCGTGTTTTTCTCGTACTCAAAAAGGATCAAACAATTTCCTTCACCTTTCGCCACATCAACGAAGCCGAATACCGAGTTTAAGGACCCGTCTCGCAAACAACCGTTAACAATCAGCCAGATTGCGGTGCCATGGAGGGACGCGAGGGATTACTTCAACACGCAGATGGCAGAAGATTGGAGCCTTTTAATGTACGGTGCAATGCACCTTCTCGAGTACAGTGCACCGAGCTCCAATCGTATCGCACTTTAATACATGTTGTTAACCGTATGTTGCCGGTCAGGCTGGAATGGAGGAGGAGGTTTCGCAAGTTACCGCCCTTGCCTTTTGTTGTGGCCGTGCACGGGAGACTCTGTCCCCTCTTTTGCGTGCGCCAGGTGCTGCGGTATGGCGATCGCAAGGATCGCAAGGATTCGGCACGATCGATCGTAAAACCGCCTGAAGGCGGTGAGTAAAACGGGGTTTAGCGTAGGACTTGTAGCTGATGTTATCGCCTTAGTCTGCGGTGGTGGTGACGGTGCAGTGCAAGTGAGAGTGTCCAGACGATCGTCTCGAAGAGGCGAAGAACATGAGGCATGACAGCTCAAATTGGCGATCGCTAATCGCTAATAGGGAAAAAGGAATAGAATGTTTTGCAGGGGAGTTGGCAAAATGGCCATCTAAATAAGGGGATCTCGCAGTGCAACTACGTTGGCACACGATCGTCGATCGCCTAATACGCTGACGGCGCGGTTGTCGAACCTCCCGCATCGGTTGCGTTCCCATCTGCAGCGTCAGAGTTGAGTAACCTTCGTCGTTGGTTCGCAAAAGGGCCGTGGCCAGAAGGTCCTTAACCACACCGGCTACGAATGCAGACCAAGGCAGTCCAGTCCAGACATGGACGGAGACGGAACCGAAGCACCGCTCGCAGCAGAATGTCCGTGATCCGCCCCCCTCTCGCCAGGACAACGACGCTGCTGGCGCGATCGACGGAATAGAAGGCGCAAAAGAAAAGGAAAAGCATAAATTGTTCCCCCGATCCCAGGCGGACCCCGTGACAGCAAGCAGAGAGGCATCAGATGTTCAACCGCAGCGTTGAGCTGCGTCGAGGATTGAGTCGCCGTACGGCAGGACACCAGTTGTGTTCCTTTGCCTCGTCCTTTGTTGTACTCGTTGCAGAGTTTCCTTCTTTCAGACGACGACGACGACGATACGCCAGACAAAAGGCCCGGTCCACACACACACCAAGATCAGGAGACAGACCCCGTGCAGGTCATCAAACTCTCTTCTCGTTCCCTCCCGAGAGCCCAGTCTGGCCGTCTTCAGTCCAGTTGTCACATGTTCTGATTTCGGTTGTTTTTTTTTCTTTTTTCGCTTCTCTCCATTCTCTCGATGCATACGGTGCACTCGGTCGTCTGGTGCAGCTTCTTGAAGGTCCAGCTGTTCTTCCGCGCCCGCTCCGGGACCTCCATCCACACCGCGCATTCGGTCTCAAGAGCGTTTTCGTACAATGGGAGACCCGAAGGACCCCCAGTGGAATTGGCACAGTGGACGCAGTGGTGGTGGACCACGACACGTGGCAAAATGGTTGCGGCTCATCGTCCGACGTGCTTTAGCACCATCGGGCCAAGATTAGCCCATGGTCCCTTCGGACCGTTCTCCAGGCGAGGGTATGAGCCATGAAAAATGGGTCTACGAATTTAATTAGAAACTTATGTTAATGGTTTCGGACCGTGGACTGTGGACCGGTGCGCGATTATGGCACGCGACCACTGCTGGTTCCGGGATGCCATGGGCGTGCTTATGGAATGGTACACCGGAGAATTCGAACTAATTCCCTTCTTCTGGCGTACCAGAAATCGTGGAACCGGACTAATTGATGGACCCCGATTTTCAATTAGTCGATCAACGGAATGATGAATGCTCCGAGAAGGAGCGAGAAAGGATTCCTCAGCAATCAACTGCGGATGAAAGGAATAAATGTAAAAGGAAGGCACCACTACTGCATCCTCCCAATAATCCTTGCCAACCCTTACATCGTCCTGTGTTCCGTAGAAGAATAAGGGGCTGCTTCCAGTCCTTCTGCATTCGCAGGATAATATTAAGCCAATAAAGATCGGGAGTTGATGGTTGGTACGAGCCGAGAATCACGAAAAAAGGGACTTGCAGAACTGAAATGAAGTGAGTAGCATTCAAAAGCATGTGGCGTTGGAATGATTATTCCCGGTTTTACATAGCAACTGTGCGAGGAATAGATATTGGGACCAGGAATGCAATTTGATGTCTTATCATGCTGTTGGATGTAGATTTTTTTATTCGGAAAACGGTTTAGTGGCAAGGAGTTTAATTGAATAAAACCACTTCTCTCCAGTAACATTAATCTCTCAAGCTGTTCAATCCTCCAATATCCACCAACACTTTGGCGTTCGAATGCTACTTTCTTTCAATCGCCACCAATCGATTGAACCTTCCATGGACCAGACCAGACCGTTTCATTGCTTTACCAAAGACAGACTTCAGCATCGCGTGCCACTTCCTGCCATGTTTTATGCGTATTTATTAAATTGTCTAAATGAGAAAATTATCTGAACAATTTATTGAGTTATTTATTTTTATCATCTCACCATCGCGTGAACCACCGAATCCGGTGGCTGTCATCTGGTTGCTCATCTGGATGGAAACCAGCCAGCCAGCAGCCAGCCAGCCAAACGGTCGGGGGCAGATGAAAGGATCCAGATTACGTCTTGGAATCGGCGCGACGCTCCACGGACCTGTCCTGTCGGGCTAGGACCTGGCCGATTTCGGCAACCGAACGTAGAAGCGAACCGGAAGGAATTGACACTATGCTCGGGGAGGTGGTGAACGAGTCGCGGGTGGAGAGGTAAAGGATCCACCCCCTTTTTCTTTTTTTTTTTTGCTTTTGCATTTCGCAACTCATCTCCTAGAGGCAGCGCGGAAGGAAGCGGAGGCGGGGTAAAGCGAGTGAAAATGAGCAGAGATCAAGTGCCACGAACGATGTCTTCCTGTAAACACTTCCCCGGCCCCCACCCCCACGAGGAGAGGAGCCCGAGACGAGGTTGATTACGTTCTCTCCTGCTGCCGGCTGCTCGGCAGTCCTGAGGTGCTGCGTCCTTTACGCCATTTGCACGCGCGTCTGCCACAGCGAGGAAACGCTAAAAAATGCCCGTAATTTCATAAAGTTTATTTCACTTCCTTCCGTCCCGGTGCTGTCCTGTCGCGACGCAGTATTAGCAAGTGGAAGGGAAGTGCGGTGACAACCTCAGGATTCTCAAACCGTCGTTTGCCGTCGGTGTGTGGCGGTGGCTTCCTTCCGCGTTCCGGCCGAAGGTGTTCATTGACACTGATGAGCAAACGGTGATGGGCAGAAAAGTGTGGTTCCTTTGGAGCGCTGATAAATTAAGTTGAATTTAACTTCGAATAATTTCATGTGAAAGTAGTGAAAAGTTAAATGTTCTAAGGCAGATTCAAGGGAAAAAATATTTGCTTTTCAAAACCAAAAAAAAATCCAAAAGAAGCACAAATCTAATACAAAGAGCTCGCAATAAAACGATAACTAAATAAACTAAGCATAAAAGAAGTATAAGGAATGTAATGAGCATAAAAATGTGTAAACATATTTTATTTATACCAACAGAAGGCTAAAACATACGAACATTTGCAATACACAGCATAAAAACCAAAGAAACTTCGAACAGATAGAACAGAGAAAACAGCGAATACTTTTGTCAACGGAGTAGCCCAAAAACTGTCCGTGTTACTATCTGGAACATATTCCAACGCAGCCTACTGTACCAACGCACCGCCCGAGTGTTGGGGAACGGCGCGCATTCACTTTCGCGCTTTTCTAATCGAAATTAAATTATTGCATCGTAAATTCGAACTCTCGCACTCCCAAAATGGCGTCCTATCTGCCTACCGCGGCAAGGTGTGTGTTCCAAGAGGGTGAAAAGCGTCCGTGGAGTGGCTTGAAGGAAATTAAAACGCGTTAATCAGTCGGTGTGCCGGGTCAACCAGCCAGGTTGCCGTTGTCCTTGACCATTTACCGGGGAGCCAGAAACGTTCAAATGATCCTTCTCCAATGACGCATCCGCTGCGGTTTGTTATCCTACGCATGATTCACGATTTTTCCGCCAACGTCAACGGCAAAATCAACGGAAAATGTGTGTCACTCTCGCCCCCTGGCGGATGGTCACCTTCCCTTCCTCCTCCCTGCTTCCCTTCCTTTCCACACAATCTTTACGGCCATTCCTGGTCCAGGATTTCATTTGTTTTTATTTCAACAACGCAACTTTTGCACGCGAACGCGATGCATCATTCCTGTTGTTGATGATGGCGATGATTTCGACGCTGCCTCGGAGGGAGGGGGTGGCGGTCAAACATAATCAGGATGCCGGTGAGGTTGCAAAGTCAGCCGAAAAGAGTGCGTGAAACGAGCCGTACCGAATGATATTCCTGCGGGGTACAGAGCGAGCATTACGCAGCCCGGTGCTGCCCACGCGACATATCGGATGCTGACTGACCTGCTTCCCCTCTTCCACCGGACCGGACAAATCCATCGTTGCTGCCCATCAAAGAGTGATGAAAAATGGCATGCTGCTGGTGGCTGGATGGCGCTGATGCGTAAATTATGTGTCCGCCGCCCCCTCTCCACACCCTCCACTGCCTCCACGGGCATTTCTGCGCTTTTTTTTATGATTTATTTGATTATTTTAGTGCAGAGCGCGTTCTCGTCGGTATTGCCGTCGTTTGGTCGGCACGTTTGGCCGAGGCCCGGTACGTGTAATGCAGCGGTACCGAGGGGGGCGGGTGTCTGTCAGTAAAAGTTTGTAATTTTTTTATACTTCACCACCCTTCAATCTAACCTTACTGGTGTTATCAAACCGCGGATGGTTCTGGCTGATGCTCTGGAAGTTATCATTTTTTTTTACAACATTCCATAAAAAAAAATCGGCTGCAATCGGTGCCTAGGCACTGTCACAGCCTTCCTACGCTGCAGTGAGTCGGGCGTTTTGTGAGATTATTGGTTCCAGCCGAACGGAAGCAAACAATAAAACACGCCCGCCACTAGTCCTGGCGAATGAGCGAGGAGATCAATTTTATTGTGAAAAATTAAACTTGCCACCTAATGGCCGGGAGGTGGGATGCATTTGATAGTTTCTGGTGTCCATGATACCACCCGAAAAAAGGATGTGTGGAGATGGATTGTATGCTAGTTGCTTAACGACGTTTGAGGGGAATTTTTATTTCGCTTCATTCGAACGCATTTGCACCATAAATTGATGGTACTGTAGCGCGTTTCGTCAAACTATTGTGCGAACTGCAATACGAGTTTTCAATTCATTTGTCAATTTATATTTATGCTACATCGTTTGGTACTCATGAGGATGGTTATGGTGTGATACGTGTAATGGTCTAGTATGATAGTAAATATGGAATATCCTTTTCAGGGCGATACATCAGATTCAGTAAAAAAAAGTTGTCGCAAAACTCCCTTTAATTATTACAAACCTTAATACAGGACTTCAGTTTAGTGTAGAATAAGAAGTGGTCATCTAGCAGTTGGCCATAAGGTAGTAAAATCGTTTAAGATATGCCTTATCCTCTCTAATCTAATTTAATCATGTTAAATTGCATTAAATTAAAAATACATATATTATTTTTAAATGAAAATCGCTTGACCGGACAAAATTGTACCCAAATCAGCATATCAATTATGTTCGCACATATAAAAGTTTCGTCGTTTTATCAATTCTCCTTAAGTCGCATATTTTCAACTCAATATATCCTGTTTTTTTTTTTTCATTCGTTAAACAAGCGAATCCAATGTTGAAATAAAGTTAATTTACATCATTCAGATAGATTAACGTTTCAATCGTTCTTAATGCTGCATCATGCTGCAAAGGTACAGCAACTGCATCTCATCCACGAGACCAAACGCGCTGCAGCACGAGATGATGCCTCCCGTTGCTGCTTCCCGTGATCATCGAAACCGAAGCGGAAGATACGGTGGTGAACATGTGGCCCAACAGCAGCAGCAGTAGCATGGCATCCGAAGCATATCCGAGGCAGCAGCATAATCGTCGAGGAATCGGTATCGCACCCGAGCACCAACACACACACACACAGCCACCAGCGCGGCTCTGTGTGCGTTTGAACGACAAAAAAGAAGAAAGAAACCGAAACCGAATCCCCTCGCGCCATGGCGTGATGCCATCTGGAAAGCCGCGGAAAAACAGGAAGCGAAGGCGAACGGAATGGAAGGAACCGACATGAAACGTTGGGCGCCCAACGACGGCAGCAACGCCACCGAGCGGTCGTCGTGGTCGTCGTCGTCGTCGTCGTCGTCATCGTCGGGTTCGTTGTCTTGGCAACCCGCGGAGCCGCTTGAGCGAAGCGCGGAAAACTTGTTTTCCACACACACCCACACACACACACACATGCGCTGATGGTGAACCGGCAAATGGAGCCGACAAAACAACGCACGCCGTGGTCGTTTGGAGCAGCTGACGTCGTCGGCAAGGATATATCCCGACACACACACACCAGCGCGTCCTCTAATTGGCGTCCTTTCTCGGATCAAAACATACTCACACCAGCACCGCGTGCGTGTGTATTAGTACCAGCAACGACTCTGGCAACCACCACCAGCCTACTATAGTCCTGTTTGAAGTCCTTGCACTCGGAATCCACGCGAAAGGATGAATCATGCTCGCGTCCCCGCAACCACATTATCTCCTTCTTCTTCTTCTTCTACTACTTCTTCTTTCTTTGGTGCCTTTTCTCCACCAAAAGGATTCGCGGCGCGCGGGTTTGGGGTTTTGTTTGTTTGGCCCGGCTCGGCACGCCATCACCATCATCATCATCATCGTCATCATCGTTCGCGTGTTTCGCGTTTGTTTGCTTTTCGGCTTGCGGCGTTGAACGCGAAACGGGCATCCATTCTGTGTGTGTGTGTGTTTCGCGTTCATTATGCTGCTGCTCTTTAGCAGCTTTGTTGCCTTTTTCTAGATTCCACCAGGATGACGATAGCGAAGATGATGATGATGATGATGGGGAGCTGGCCACCGGTTATGCTGGTTGCCCCCGGCCGGGACCTCCAGGCGTGCATTACATTTGCGATCTTAGCGTTCTCATTACGCACACCAGCACACTAGGGCGCGGATTGCGCCTCAACCGGCTTCTAGCCTCGAGTACTCCAAGAAAAGGTTCCTTTGCAGGAGTCCTTACCAGTGAAGAAAACAGATTTATGGCGAGAAAAAGAAAAACCACCCCTCCCCCCTCCCTTTTTCCGCGTGGTTTATGAAGCGAAAATCGATTTTCTTTTCCCAAAGAATGGAAGGAAAGGGGATGCGTACAATCCACACACCAGAAAGGGCTAGGGCAGGACCAAGAGCTTCAACACAACGCAACCGAGGGCCGGGGAATCTCCAGGATACTTCAGGATGTGCGTGATGCTAGCTAGCTCCTTCAACAGCACAATGGGGTGGGGGTTGGCCCATCATCCCCATTCTCCCTCCCCTTTTATCGTGACAAGATGCTTTGCGTTGGGCAGGTCGTTCGCACAACAGGCTACCGAGGCGTATCGGTTGCCAAGATGCGTCATCTGTCGGTTGGGGAGCCTGGAAAGGCCTCCACGTCACACACAGGTTAATGGCTTGACTCCCGCGGCCAGGTCCAGGTCCCGGTCCCGGTTGGTTGGTTGGTTTGAGAAATAATTAAAAGAAATCCGAATGCCAAAGGGGACGATCATCCCTGGTGGCTGGTGTGAGCTGGTGTGTGGTGCAATGTCCTTTTACGCGTGCACGCTCTCTCCCTCTCTTTCTTCCTTCTCTGCAATCTCTTCGCAAGTCCTTCGCGAATGGTGGTTGCAGGACCCCTTTTTTGTTTTGTAAATCTTTTTTGTAGAACTGTTGTGTGAAAAGTAGGTCGAACTAGGGGCCGCTGAATGCCGTTGCAAATGGGGTCCACATCCCTCATGCGCTGCATCGGAGTGCACTGTTTACTGGAGCGAGGGGGGGGGGGGGTGTATGTAGAGGTGGGAGGTAAAGCAAAGCAGTAAGCTAACACGTTATCGAAGGTGGGGTGCGTCTTTGTTCTTTTTGAAAATATTCTATTAATTAGTAGATCTGATAGTTTCCCTCTTGTTTTGTTATCATTTTTCCTCATTTTTTTATGCTTTATATTAGAGATAAGCGATGAAAGAAATTGTAGATAAGCAATTTATGATAAAAATATTTTAATAATCTACGTTTTGTTGTCGATAAATGGCTCATTTGGTACCCTGTCTCTTATTGTCGAATACTTTTTGTGATATTCTTCGAGCAGCTGAACGTTATATTAACGCCAACTTAGATGATAGCAAAAAAAACTGGATTAACGCTTAAAACTGCGGGACGAATAAATAAATAAATGAAGATGTTCTCATGCCTGGTATGTCTGTAAAGTGTCAATCGAGTCAATCATGATTGTGACTCATAAGACCATGAATTCGGTAATGCACCAGCAAAAAGTGTCTTACTAATCGAATTCAGATCATTTTCGACGCTTACAAAAAATCGGCGCAGCTTTGCCAAGAAAATCTAAAATAATGATAAAAAATCTATGCACTAAAGTGGAATGATTTCTTTTTTATCTTTGTTTCATAAATATTATTGGATTTTTTGGCGATTTAATAAATGTTATAAAGATACAACTATCTATGCTTCAGTATTCCATTTTTGCCGGAATAAGAGCATTTGTAGCTTTGCTGAACAATAACTTGTCTAAAAAATCCGTCATTCTATTCAAGTGAATCCACCGATCAGTCGTTTACTTTATGATGTCATCTTCGTATTCATCGCATTTATTCCCTCGCCATTTGCCACGCTGCATGCGAGTTAGCTTCAACTTTCAACTACAAAGTATCAACCGCACACCAAACCAAACCGTGACCCGTGATGTTTTTTGCACCATTTGCATCATCACCACTCATCGCCAGCTGCCATCTGTTTCATTTCCAATTTGGCGTCCTGATAAGACGCCAAGAAAGAGAACCGAACCAGGAACATTCGTCTCGCGCTCGCATGCCAACTCTCTTCAATCAGCAATCCATTAAGTGGTTTGATAAATTATTGTTGTAATAACTTTGCTCGCTTTTTTTTTTTTTTGGGCGACCACCGAGAACATTCCAAGTGTCGAGTGTCGAATGCAGAAAAGCCACCGCACTTGCCACCAAAAATTGGCAATCAAGCGCCAGCTGAAGCTGGAACATTTGCTGCCAAACAATTGTTGTTTGGAGCTCATCAAATTCGTTCGAAAGTACCGTTGCTGCTGTGGTGTCCTTATTAGCCTCGTTCTCCAGGACCACAAAACATTAATTTGCACCTCAAGCTGTGCTGTGGCAGGACATCAGCATGGCCCCCCTTTGGAGGTCCCCACCTCAAACAGAACACCGTAATCAACGACATTCCACCCAGGGGTTTACGGGGACGACGACTGCCAGCTGATGACGGCTGATAAGCAACAAGAGAGATAGAGAGAGAGAGAGATAGAGAGAGAAAGAGAAGGAGCTCGATGCGGGTCGATCACCGCAAAAGGATGAGGGACCATCCTTCTTCACACCCTGCCGCTGACCCCGGCAGCAACTCGGTGCGTCAAACTTTACACAATCTCCTTCCATCACTCGCTAACCAAACAACCTCCTTTGTCCCTCATGTCTTCTTGATATCCTTGCAGCTCGGTCTGGGATCGTCTCGAATCCTCCCGGTGTACTGTTAGGTAGTTGAACGTGTGTGCGCACGTGTGTGTGTGTGTTCACGATCGCACGAGATCGCATCGGTGGCAGTGCTGCTGCTGTTGCTGCAGCTGCAGCTGTTCCCTACGCCTGCGAGTCTCGGCAGCGAGCGCAAGCAACAACACAAAAAAGAGCTCCAAAAACAACAAAAAATCTCCGATCGGTTCCGATCCGCAGGATACGACCGTACGGAACAATGGACGGACTGATGGTGCTGGTGAAAACCTCAGAGAAGCAGCCAGCAAGAAGGATGCAAGGTAAACACAAAGCCTGTCAAGGAACAGGGACAAGAAACGCCGGGAATCGAAACGCAAATGAAACGCATTCCAGCGACTCCGGCTGGCTGGCTGGCTGCAGGCGGTGATGCTTCTTGCGATCTTGCAATGGCCTCGTCCCGAGAGGGCTTCCAGCATTCGCCGCCCGCTCGCTACGGCTCGCCTGTAAAGGACAACAAAGAGTTTGGCAAATGCACCGCACTTCGTCTCGCCTTTCCTTTGCTTCCCTTTTCCCTTGAAGAAGGTGTCCCGCGCAGAGTGAGAAGGACACGGAGGTAAAGGGACCGATCGCCGTGCAATCGAGGACATCGTCCTCGGGAATAGTGATTGGTAAATGTGTCCTGTATACGGCCGCACCAGGCCAAAGGACCAGGTGAAACAACAGCCACCATCACTGCCACCAGCAGCAGCGCCAACAACATCTGCTCGATCTTGGCTCGGTGCCAAGACCACCCGCTACAGAAGCAACGTGCAGCGAGCGAGGGAGCGCCCTGGTGCAGGCATTCAGATGATTGATAAAGTGCAATTGCACACTGCAACTGCAACGCGTGCAGATGCAATTCGGCTGTTCGTGGCAAGTGGCCATCACGGTCCTGTTGTTACTTCCATTATCTGGATTTTATTCAAATTTGCTGGATTTATGATTCGAAGACGGAATCGAATAATGTAGCAGAATCCTTATAACGCGTACAATTACTGATATGCAATATAAAAGGTTGCAAACAAAGATCAAAATGATTGAAAAAACGCTTATATTTCAATAGACATCATATACAAAAAACGATCAAAGAGAAAAGGAAAACAAATCAACATCTGTGTCTGTTTAAAGTGGAAAACATTCATAAAATTATATATTTAAAAACAAATATCTATAATTAAAGGACTTCGACAGGAGTTGCAAAGACAAAACCAAACTATTGTTACATTGATCAATGAAAAGGTCATAGATTTATTTGGTAAGAGGAATGGATAAATCTTTATGATAAGCTAAAAGCTATATAAATTGTTTCTCAATCATTAAAAATACTAAGAACTATTCTTAAATCCATTTCATAGTCTACTTCAATGCTAAGGAAACTGTTAAAACGAATGAGAATAATCCAACATTAAGAGCATTGATCAGAGAGAGAGTGACAAACTTGATTTTAAAATATGAAAATAACACTCGCTAATGAGTTAGTGTGCAAACACAACCGCGATCAATTTCATAATGCTACTGGATAGCCCCCCAAAGATTTGGACACATTTTTGGCGACGTTAAACCCCATAATCTTACACATTTACCCGCGTTATTTATGTGATCGCGTTGCATAAAGAAGCGCATCGCGACTCCAGGCTAATGGTTTTAAACTGTTCGATCGTAAACCTCGCATCATCGGACGCATCTGCACACCACCATGCGCCAACCAACCGGCGCGCCAGTGACAATTGGACCAGCCGGTAGGCACGCGCGAACCAAGTGGTTTCGCCGCCGAGAGGGTCTGCGGCCCCAGCTGGAAGACGAGCGAGCGAGAAGACGAGGTTCGCGGTTCCCGGTCGAGCGCACGCCGACGCGTTGCTTTGCGCCTCCGCGATCCCCAGACGCAGACGAGGCAGTGAAGGTGACACAGAGTGGCCCCTATTACCAGAGGAGGAAGAAAACATATTTTTGCATACCTCTGGCACCCCTTCGACACGGAGCAAGGGGTTGCTGTTTCTGTGGCTGGCAGTCGCCACGCCGGTGATGGCGCGTGCCAACCGCCCAAAAACGAGCGGCGCGCGCACACGCACCCAACCACCTCACGTGGTCACGGACCTCACGGTCCAGGTTTCCTTCCTTTTTGTTTCTTTTACGTGCTTACTTCCTTTCGTTTCTCTTCCTCTTCCTTTTTTTTCGTTTTTTTGGTGCGCCATCAACTGCTTTCGGGTGTGTCATCGTCCGCGCTGCCTCCTCGGTCTCGAGTCCGTTCAGTCCAGGGGGTAATGCGCCGAACGCGGTTTTCTTTTGCGTGAAGATGATCCACCTACCACCGTCGATCTATCGATTGTTGGTGAGAGATTGAGCTGTTTATTTGGGGGAAGTGAGCATCATACAAAAACCAATGTTTCATATTTAGTAAATTTTAACAACTTCTAAGAAGATCAATTCCTCGAGGAGCTATACAAAAATCATTCCTAGCAATCTTCTTGCTTGATTGCCTTTTAGTTAAATTAAGTTAAGTTAATCTAACGTTCAAATGAATGTATTAAAATAAATGAAAATTTTCAAACACCGCATTAAGCGAAGAGCTCTTCGATTCTCCGGCTCCTAACTATGCTCCTCGCGCTCAACATAGCTCACTTCGATGCGAAAGTGTGTGCGATCATCATCATCATCATCAGCAGCAGCATGCTGTAGTGTATGTGTGTTCGCTCCTGGCAACTAATGCTGCTCAACGCAATCGCATTATACAGGAAGGAGAAAACGAAACCAAACCAAACACGTTCGTTTGTTCGCTCTCTTTCACACACACACGCGCTCATTCTGGATGCAGTTTGGAAGCATAAAAAGGAGCAGATGTTGGGTTTTATATTTCCCCGCACCTCGCACCCCGCGCCCTTCGTTATGCTCTGGTCGTGGTCGTCCTCCAAAGCACCACCAGCATTTCCATTAAACTACCTCCCCTCTCTCTCTCTCTCTTGCTTCCGACCTCCTGGACGCTCCTCTTCCTCCTTACTGCTGCTATTGCTTCCATCGAGGGCACAAGAGACAAAGAGAGAGTAAAATAGAAAGAGAGAGAGGGAGAGCGAACGAGCATAATGACATCGTCACCGCCGCCTTTGCGCACAGCTAGGCGTCCCGGCCCCGTTTCCCATGTTTTCCTCTGCTACCCTCAATCCCCACCCTTCCAGCCTTCTTTCCTCTATCAACCGGCCATTCGTTCTATGCTGCTTCACGTTCGTCGGTCGACCATATCCTATTTCCCCTTGCCTCACGCACCCTTTCCCTTCTGCGCTTTCTGCTTGCTTTACAACCGATTGGTCCTTGGCCGTTTGTGGTCCTTGTTGCGTATACAATGCACACACACATTAGGAGAGCTTCAACACACACACACACCGATAGTGAGCTGAAGGTTCAACCACTCGCCGTCGCCCTCGTCTGGGAAGGCCTTGCGCATGACGACAGCCGCGCTTGATGGGCTTCGTGTGCCTCTTATCCGATCGTGGATCAGCTACTTACTGGCCGACCGTAACGTAAACCCATACGGCACACACACGCGCGCTCCCTTCGGTCCAAGGCTTACTCCGACCAAGGATGCAGCTTATCGTCGATTCAATTCGACTGTTCAGACGCAACCTACTGGGATCATTACTCCGAGGAATTGGAAAATTCGATCCAACTAAACGGGAATTTATGACATCCTTACACGCGCGACGGCCAGATGTCCTGTGCGCCTGTGCCGTCATCGGAGCACGAGGATCTCGTCCATCAATCGTCCACCGCGGGGCGATCGATCGATCCAAAAGGTGACCCTTTCTGAAGGTCCGATACTGCACGGTCCCTGCCCGCGTGTCAGCGAGCGAGAGCGAGAGGTCTGGACCATAAATAAGGGTCCTTCCCCCCAAGTCATAAGTCCTTTGAGCCGGATCGCTCTCTCTCTTTCACTCGTTTTGCCCCGTCTCTTTCAGGTCTAGCTGTCAGGCTGATTAAAAGCAACAATTTATGATCTACTGCGCAGCATAATTCCCCCCCACCAGGGCCTCACCTCCCCTTGATTCGCTCGTCCTTGTTATTCACTTTTTTTTGCTTTGTTTTATTTTCATTCCCGGTTTTGCTTGACTGATCCAGTGTCTGGTCTGGTCGTCGGCGAGACCAAGAAGTGGCCAGAAAGAGAAAGAGAGACAGGGAAAGGACATCACCTTTGCCGATGACGAACGATGGAAACGGTTTTGCATTACCATTCTTCATCATCAGCAGGGGCCCATCGCGTGCCCCCTTTCGGTTGTCTGTGTCTAGTTCTCTTGCTTGCTCCTGCCCTCAAAAAGCAAAGATGCAGGCTGTCAAGCGAGTTTTGCGCGCATTTTAAACAGAAGCGACCAGCAACCAGCACACACACACACGCACTGTTTAGCATTTTTGATTTTTCCAACGCGAAATATATTAATACCCTTCAAGATTCTCTTTTCGATTTTTATTCATCTTATTTTTCTTCTCCTCATCCTCCTTCTCTAAAGCTGTTGACCAGCCCAAGAACTCAGACCGCAGAGTAGAGTGAACAGACGCAGCAACTCGGGAACCAGTAGGTGTCGACGTACAGTGTCCGACCGCTCGGATCGAGCGTCACGAGACGCTTCTGGGCGTATCGTTGCTCGCACCGGGATCGGTAGGTGATCGGCAAGCTGCACAGGTTGGAACACTCCGTTGACCTAGTAAGAGGGAAAAGGGATAATGCTACCGATTAGCAGGTTATGCAGAGCCAGAGTGTGTTCCCGAATTCCCGAACTGATCCGTAAGATATCGCACCGGAATCCATCCAACAAACCACAACACCACCGAGCTGGAAGAGGGTCGCTCCCGATAAGGGAAAACAACCGAGTGCTAGGGGGTAACCGAGATTTTTTCGGGCGCGCCTCCCTCCGGATTCGATGGATTTTTATGGAGGATTATGGTTTCCGCAGGGCGCTCGTTACCCTCCCCACGAGGGAAGCTACAGGGGTGTCGGGCAATCGACGAGGAAACAATTGGACTCGATTCGAGACGAAATCGATTACGGTAGGTCAGTAGCACCAACCACCACCGATCCAAACAAAAACAAGGGAGTGTCCGCATTTTGCATCCCACTTCCCGGGTACTTACTCGCAGATTTCCGTCTTCACCAGCTGGTGCGAGGTGTCCTGGTTTACCACAAACATCCAGTTCCCTGGCGAGGGCGAGAAGAACATGATTGATAAGCGAGTCAAGCGAAACATCGTGGTGCACTTGCATTTCCAGCATTACCTTTAGTGTTGAGTGCCGTCTGCGGTGTGATGTAGCGTTCGCGGACAGTACAAAGTTGCTCGCGTTGCTGTCCTGTCTGTCTTCTCGAACGTTCGTTTGCTGTTTCATTCCACAAACCGGCCGGAAGATGGAACGGAGTCGGTTCCGTTTCGTACGGACTGAGCGTTTCATCGACACGCCGTAGGGATGCCATCCGGACCGCACGCCGATGCTGATCGGAGAGATCGCGTGCGAAGCGTTTTAACCAATCGGCAGGACTGTACGCTGTTACCGGTGCTGAAGGAAGTGGCAGAGGTGGTGGTGGTGGTGGTGGTGGGTAAAAGTATCCCCCACCAGAAGTGGCCATTGGACCGCTGGCGTACTTGGAATGCCCCGCTGGTCCCGGTGGTTTCGCGTAGCTGTTGTAACGATAGGAATACTGTGGTTTCGGGATGTAGATCGGTTGCGGTATGGGCATCGACTGTTGCTGCTGCTGCTGCTTCTGGAGCCGATTTGGGGCATTGTAGGTGAAAGGTTTGACGGTCGGTGGCATCTTCACCCGTTCCTCCTCCGGTGCGCTCTGCATCGAGGCGTAAAAGTGATGATAATGATGGTGAAGATGTTCCTCTTCCTCCAGCAGCTTGTTGGCGTTGAAGTCGATCTGCTCTTCGTCTGCAATCACTCCCTGATACCCGAGGGCGTCGATAAGCTGCTTGATGAGATATCTGAAAGGTGTGATCCGTATTAGTCCATAGAAGTCCGATCTGAGATCAAGCATCGAGTATCCTTACGCGGGATAGTCTGGAGTCATTTCGCAAAACGTTGTGCCCGGTGAGGCACATTTCGGCGTTACACCGGGTGGTGCGGGGACAAAGCTACACGGTGCCTGCCCGTAAGCTCCACAGGTCGATGGTCTCGATGGTGCGAGCGTTGGATGTGGATAGGGCGAAGGGTTGCCAGTGACGGTACCGGCCGTCCAAGTAATCTAAAACCAGGGATCAACTGATTGGCTCTGGATTTGGAATTGTAAATTAAGCACTTACGATGCAAATGGCTGCCAGGAGGACCAGACTACCCGTGAGCGTCATTGCGGATCACGATCGGAGCTCACGTGAGACGTATAACGGTCCGATTGGGAGTGAGCGATCTAGTTCTAGCGTGCCACATCCGCCACCAGGCGCTTGTTTAATCCGTTTAACGGTGTCGATCCGAGATAAGTTCCACGCGAACAAACAGAAGCCAGACCTACGGGCGGAAAACGTAGAATACTTGAAACAATTAGATTAAATAATGCTGATCATCCGAGGGATGGATTGCAATCTAACATCGCTGAACATTGAGCGATCATTTTGTGCCATCCATCATGTCAATTAATTTGAAATTGAAATGGCTTCATTAGTGAACCTTAAATTAATTGTTTGCTACCACCGACGAAGTCTGCAATTCGTAAAACATTCAATCTGAACACTGAACAAACAGTAGTAGCAACAACATCCACAGCGAGCTCGTCTCGTCATTGGTCTATTGTTTTAAGATGATACTACTGTACTGTTTAAAACGCACAAACACGGGTCACCGCACTTTCTTGTTATGATGCCATGATCCCATGCCGCGAAGCAACTGTGTGTCCCACGGTTAGCTTTCCATTCCCGTTGGCCAATTGGTGCCGCCTCTAACGCGATGCACTTTCTTCTTCGGCTTCACACTCCCCACACACCGTACAGAACGCAATGGTGGCTGCCTGCAGCTCTATTTACTTTCAAACATTAATCCCCGGTTACATTTTAATGTCCGAAATTGAATTGTCATTCCTTTTCAACACCAATGTACGCACCGAGCACTAAATGACCAGCGAGTGCAGCAGCTGCAGCTTCTTTAATACGTGCATTAGTGCGTGCATCGTGTCTTCCGCTCCGACATTAACCCAAATGTGATGAAAACTCATCCGGCCTTCCCCCGGGGGTAATTGCGCCGAACGCCGAGAGAGATATTTAATGTTTTTTAATGTCCGCTCCGCCTTTAGGCGTCAGGCGATCCACAATTGGCAACGATAAACCGAGTTACCGAGCTGTTCTCGCAGCATTTGCCGGTTCGCTGTTCGCACACGATCAAATGACATCAATGCCTGGGGTTGGCGTGAAGCAAGAGGTAAGCGACGAACCCCCCCTCCAAAAATTGGATCATTCGTTCGTCTGCCGTCTGTCTGGTGATGGTGTGTCTGCTTAAGCTGCTGCTTCTTTTATGTTCTTTTGTATCCGAGTGCAGTATACGGAAGAAGTTCCTTTTCCTCGTCGAGCAAGTGCTTCTTAGTGGCGACGATGTGTTATCGTCGTTTACACTTTGTGTTAGTTGAGCAACAAATAAAATTCCGATAAACAAGCGAATTTCTGTGTCAGTAACCGAGTGATCGTATTAAGGATCAAAGATCACGGATTGCCATCTAGTTGCACACACAAAAAAAGAGGTACCAATTGACCTAAATTGTGCGAATATGGGCCCCATATTTATCCCGGTGCTATTGAAGTGCCTCTGTTCTTGGAATGATGTACCAAGCCTATCATTTAGCTTACAAAAAACATGCGACCCAACGTGAAACGATGATCGAGGATTGCGAAATTGCCCACAGAGCCCCGGCTGTAATTAACGAGATCAAAGTTCTCGCTGAAAGCAAAGAGATATCGTGCTTTGAAGATATGAATGACCGGTGTCCGCTAGCCGGCACTCGATGCGATGCGTAGATTTATCGCGGTTCATTTTTTTCGGTTGGATATTGTTTCAGATCTTTCCAAGAATAGCTCATCTAGCAAAAAAAGAAACACTTAATATTCGCTCGTTTGCACCTCATAAAACGCGCTGCTAAGCACTAGACACGGACCTGTAGCAATTCGTCCCAGTCCGATGTCTCACTTAAGTAGCTGGATTAATGCCGAGATTTTAAAGGGTAGCGGGCGCCACGAGCCTCAATTTAAAGCCACTTTTAACTAGCGAGCTCGTAGCGAACAAGGTCACACGATAGTTTGTGTAAGGAGCTTTCAGTGCCCACCGATTGCGGACTAGTTCCGGAAACAAGGAAAAAATATCCCAAAAATCTATCACCTACCGGTTAACTAGGATTCTCCACACAAAAAAAAAACACTTACGAGATGCTTACTACGTTCACTTGTCTAACACGGAGTGGAACTCTAATCTCTGCATGCAGCACAGTATCCCACGGGCACAACCGCACGCGAAGACGTATCGTTAGCGACTGTTGCGGGTGTCGAGCAAAGATGGGCAAAGATCGCGACCATGGCGTCATGCCGGTGGCTAATCGAGGGGGGATCCGCGATCAGATTAGTCACTGGAGGGAGCTTGAATCTGACGCCGATACGGTAATCGTACGCACGATGCCGATGTAATATGCAGACTCCCTTTTGTTTACGGTTTTTGGGAGTGATTCCTGCTGTAGGTTTTGTGTGATATTCAATTATGTTCAGCGTCTAATCTGTTTAGCTTGAAAGAGTGAGCAAAACCCCTTGATCAGTGGTGTACACTGAAAACACTTTCAAGAAATGCATACACATTAGAAAACATGTGTTTCACATAATTCAAATAGATGTAAATGGGCTTCCCATGCAGATTGGCGTGCGTGCTTTCTCGTCACAATCTAAAAGGTGAATCGAGGTGAGGCCACCACCTCGGTTGATCGCATTTGACGTTTTTGTTAGTAATTTGGCATGAGCACGCCATTCGATCGCACGCATCGCAACTCCAGGCATATCATTATGCTCGCGGATGCGGCGCATGGGCCAAGAAGTGGCCTTTTTTCAAGTAGTTTTTCTTCGCAACACCACAACCGTGTTGGAGTATCATCAAAATGTTCCGCTAGCTTCTGTGCTGTTCTGTGCTGGAGAGAATGACAGAGGAAATTCAAACCGTCGGCAGAATCTGCTGTGTCATGCCACGTGCCACCGGTGTCTAGTCATTCGCAATAAATCCCTGCAAACAAAAAAAAAATACGCTCAGGGCACTAGGAAAGGTGAAACACCTTTCTACGAATGCTGGAAACGAATCTTCAGATCAGATACGTCATTCCGCAGTTCGGGAGTCTTTGGTTCGATTGGTGCTTACCAGTGAAGTGGAGCACAACGAGCATCGTTCGCTCTCGGTGATCAATCTCTACTATTACCAGTACGAGCGTGATTTGAAGTAGCACCTAAACCTCCCGTTGACTTCATTACATGACGAGAAAGGACGAGAAACACTCTTCCTCGATGTTCTCTTGCCATTTCCTACATTTTCGGACGAATTTGTAAACGCAAATAAGCCAAGAAAGTCACCAAAACACAGTTCATTACATTCACGTCAAAAAGAGTGGCAGACTCGGGACAGGGGATGTTCTTTATTGGATACTTGTTTGCATAGTATTATAGTATTATAGACCATCTGAATGACACGCCATCGGAGATCGCCACGGGTCAGAGTCTAGGTACGAATACGCTCTTCTGTGCGAGCCTAACATATAGACAACATCCTGCTGCTACTGCTGCTGGAGATGGTGTACCAACGATTATTAACTATCTCAGTGTGCGGCACCGGGAGACCATCCCTATCTTCTGTAGCACTCCCATTTGCTCATACATGCTCCAATCTGCCCAAAAACCAATGAACTACCCCACAAGAAAAAATGAAACAAAATAACCGTCAACAGAAGAAAAAAAACTATTATTCACTCAATATTGCTAAAGATAAAATGTTAAAACCAAGAACACAACACGTGGGAAGCGAGTAAATGGGAAAAAAATGATTGTATTAAAACATCATCCACCAAATCGGTCGACCGGCAAGAACCTGGTCCTTTCCAACTAAATAGATCAACAACGGCAAACGATAATCTAACCAAAAACAAAGATTGTTCGTTCATGGGTGCCTCACAGACGCACGCGCACATTACACTTACAATGCTACTTAGCAGTCAGACGATGAAATCACGGAAAACGGTTTGCCAAACGGATAAACGCTGCACTTTTGCTTTTGCTTCAAAATACGATGATATCGTTCGATGACCCGTGTATTTCCCATTAAATTGCTCGATTGCAGCGACCCCGGGGGCGCCCCTTAACAGCTACTCTTTCTTTCTAGCGCCCTGCACTTCGTCCTGCGCTTCCTAATATTGCGGTGCATACGGAATGTGGCCGCCATTAGCTATTCAGAGGAGGAGGGCAAGGAGAAGGGAGGCTGCTGACTGACTAAACTGACTGGGAGGATTGCACATATCTTTTGCTTCAAAACAGTTTTTCTCTTGGATTATAAAAATACTCAAACCTACGCCTGCACGTTTGTATTCCTTTGGTAATCACCTGCTGGGACTTAGTCAGGGGGGATGAACGCTAACATTATTTGTAGCTGTGCGGCTCAAGTGGGGGATGCTTGCGTGGTATACGAAGGGTCAACATCATCCTATGGCGTCAGTTTCTGCGCAAACCTAACGTTCGTCATCATAATGTCCGCCAATATATATATATGCACGTGTGTAATAGATAGTAAATTGCATTGCTGCTTGCTTCGACCGTTCCTTCCTTACTCTGTCTGTTCACAAAGAGTGTCAATGATGTGTGTATATGTGATAGAGTGTATGTGTGTTTATCATACGAATTACATATAGGTTCTCTTATCTTGGGCTTGCTACGGCGAGCCTGTACAACGTAATATGCTCTCAGTTCGGTTAAATATTCAGCTAAATGGTTCAATCATTTCCTAGATCCATTGATAACACGACTCGAACTAACTACCGTTACACACACTCAGTTTCTAAGCGGTATTGATAAGAAGATTACGAAACTCAACATAATGTCCCGTCCTAGCGCGCGCAACCATTGCTCTGGTGGCATATAGTTTATGGTCAAATAAGTTTTTGGTCTCAATTTGTATGAATAGTGTATTACCGGTCACAGCGTTCTATCTGCCTGACTCTCCTCAAAAACCCTGTCACGTGCGGTCACTGTGTGTGTTTGTGTGGCGTTGTGCATATAACAAACTGAAATTATATTTGACGACGATGACGAGTGCTTGAAACGCTTGCTAGGCTCGAGGGATTGGCCATTCAATGAACGCATACCGTGAAGCGCAATGTTGAATTGTAATATCAGCTAATAGATAGATCCTACACGACATATGATGCACCGTAAACGTCCCCCTCGCTACTCTGGTAGTTTTTCTTTTGCAAATCAAAATACTGCCAGCATCTACCTCTGCGAAAGTGAGATAAATGATGACCTGCATAAACCACTTAAACATTAAACTATAAGCTCAGTCCGAATCGAAAGTTTTGAAATGGTAAAACAAAGAGCCATTTTGCTTCTCTACTGTGTGTACTCGTGGCTAAGGGTGCAAGTGGTAGCCACTGAATACACATGCACATAAACAAGTGGCGTAACGTAAAAGTAAACAATAACAGTAACGCGGTAACTAGGCAGCGGAGCCAGAAATCAGAACAAGAAAATAATCTAATTTAAATTAATAATGTTGCGCTCTTCGAGACTATCCTTTAGCTGGTTAAACAATTGCAGCTGTTCTTCTGGCTTGAGTGTATAAACCTGAAAAAAGGAAACAAAGACGAATTTATTCGAGGGGTTCTAGTGTTGGCAGTTAACAGCACTTTTCTAGTTTCCGTTGGTTTACCATGTTCAGTAGCTTCTGGGGAGATGCATAACGAATAAAGCTGGAGATGTACACGTTTACAAAGGTTGCCATTAAGAACTGACAATCGAAACGGTCCATAATGCCGCCATGTCCAGGAATCATATCTCCAAAGTCCTGCAAAGTGAAAGAAATTCGGGGTCAAGTTCCGGTTTGCCACATTTCATCGCTCATTATTCATGTTTTACCTTAATTTTGAATGCACGCTTGAAGCCGGATGCGAAGAATCCACCGAACGGACCGATAACCGAACTGAAGATGCTCATTGACAGCGAGTGCAGTAGGAATGGATACATCGTAATTGTTTTGCTGGCGCCAAACTATACCGGAAGACGAAAAGGGAAATCAATTTAACTGTTGCTCAAAAACCTCATTCATTGGCATTATGGCTCACCAATGCAATGTGATACTCCTGTGGCCGGAACAGATAGCTCGGTTCGCACTCAATCACCATCCTGCCCTGTGCCTCCGAGTACTCGATCGGACAGACGAAGAACTGGAACTGGCAAAGAACGTACGATACGAGCAGCCCAAAGATCACTGTCGCAAAACCACCACCGATAAAGCCTTCCCAGGTCTTTTTTGGG
>NC_064875.1:63632041-63737041 GCF_943734745.1 Anopheles darlingi
GCATCAAAAAAAAGCAGACGACTTCAAATGGCTTCGTTTGCTTGAGAGGATCATCGTAGCACACCACGATCAAGCCTACTACTCGTGTCATTTCGAAGTGCGTCACGTTGGTCGGTTCTCAAACACGCTACGTCATGCCACCACAACGATCCGGGGCAGCTTGAAATGCCTCAGGGAACAAAGTACAACCGTACGCCCGTCAACGATGATCTTGACATTGAGAGATTGCGAACGGTTGGCATCGTTCGGCGGAGCACATTCGCGCGACTGGACGACACAGGGCAACAACAATGTGCTCTACCTTTCCACACAAATTACAGGGTAACCTTCCCTTCGAACGCTACATCCAAATGACCTCTAACTTGGTGTGCGGTGTGGTATCCACACTCGAAAGCAAGCCATACAAGGTACCAGCAACGAGTAGCTTTCTACTGCTCTATACACACCTCGCTGCAGTTTGTTTGAGTAAATCGAATGTGCGTCTGTTGTAATTACATCTACCACTAATGGCACACCACACCGCTGGTTCGTTATTTAATTAGTACGATGCACGCGCGGCATGCATTGCGGTTTGAAAACGAACGAAACCGTCATATTTCATTTCAATCATCTTCTGCCAGTAGATACACGTTGTGGCGATCGTAGTAACCCGAAGGACAGCGACGTCGCTGGTTACTTTCTAGTGAACGGTTCAATCGGCACGTTTCATTCTCGATCGATTCACCAGCTTACCTATCGGGTAGTCCGCTCAGCGCTTGGCCAAGCACTTCGGGGGTCTTGTTGGTACCTTGGGGCAAATTTTTGGCCATCTCCTCGACGTACTTCTCATCCGGCAGTCGTTCATCGTTCTCTGTTTCCGAATCAACCTGCGAAAGAGCAAAACGAATATTAGAATGTTGATTAGGAAAGGAAACATTTGCATATTCAGAAGATTCTGAAGCTTAAATTTAAAATTTACCAAACTATTGTGCTATTCTATCACAAAACTAAACATTGGGATAGTGTTGTATACACTTCGAGCAGCAGAAACAGTTTGTTTCCATCAAATCTCTTTTCTAAATATTCCTCAACCCCTCATTCCATCGCTGCTTTTGGAACAATTCAAAGAAATTTGCGTCATAAGCATCCATTGTTTACCGTAAATTTCCAAATCTCTGCTCCACCTGCAGCTCAGAACACAGAATAGGCTTATATAGACAAACAAAAGCCGTACCCCACCAACAGTATCTCTCTGAATTTGTTTAGATTCCACGGAACCGGTTCTCGGTCCGTGTTCTGTTAGGAATCTGCTTTCCCCATTCTTTTGACTCTAGCGATTGCATCCAGCAGCGGAATCGAACAACCAAGACTCTTGCAGCAGCCCGAAAAGATCAATATTCTTGTAGATGAGCATCACAGGCAGGCATGCCTCGACTGGTTACCAGATAAGCAAAAGAGACACATGACAGTGATCAGAAGAAGCGTTCGTCCAAACGGCGCGATAAAGCCCTAGGCGTGCGTGTAGCCCGTTGCTTTGCCTGACCATTGATAAGGCGAACCAGCTTGGTCTGTTACATAATTTAGTCATACGAGCTCCCGCCGCGCGTACTGAGGCCATTTCCCATGATTGTGGATCATGTTTGCCACTCCGGGACAGCTGTCTGGCGCCGGACGGATTGTTACTGTTGACCCGGCAAAAAAGAACCGGCGAATCCCAAAACACAACGTGTTCGCGAGGTGCCAGCGTGAACAGAGTGGCAGCGTGGCTGCTAAAGAAAATAAGTAAAAAAAATATGCTGATATGAACTTCGCTTGGTGGTGGCGCGATGTCGGCACTTCCGCGTGATGAATCACGCGATACTTTCGCGGTCGCGGTTTTTGTTTGTGTTTTCTTTTTGCTTCATCGTAGTAGACAACGCAGGCCTCGAACGTAGAACAAAATCCACAGAATCGAGGTGATTTGTTGCCGTTTTTATGCAATCTAGTTGCGTCAGTGAATCCAATTATAGACGCAAATAGATATTGGAATCCCCACCCACCCATTGGGACCGTCTCCATTCCATTCTTGTGATTAACGATCCAGAACCTAAGCCATCGGGACGGTTACAGTTACGCCACAATCGTCCAATTGGGAATTGGATTACCGTACACGACGGAAGCCGGAATGCGAATTAGAACGAGGCAGCTTCGCAGGTGGATGGTTGAACGAACCACAAAAACAGCCGGCTCCCCCACGGTGTCGCAACCCGGGCAGACAGGCAAATTTAATTAGTTGTCCAGCTCCAGCTGTTGAGTGTCCGGGGTTGGGGGAACTGCTCGTTGTCGCAGTAAGGCACGTTTAATGTCCATTTGCTACAGGCGCCAACAGCAGCTGGAACACAAGACGATTTATTAAGGAACCAAAACGAGAGAGCGAGAGATGCAAATGTTGATGATTTAACTTGGTCACCAGTGGAGAAACCATTTACTGGATCAAAGCGAGAGAAGATTCCGGGAGTGCTGTTTACATTAACAGCGAGCAACCCACAGAACCACTAACGATGGCGGACCACGGGACTCCCAACAAACAGAGCATAAACCATGGCCAACTTTGCACACACAGGCACGCTCCAACCGAAAACAGTTGGGAGAAAGTGAGTAGCAGCAGCCAAGGCAAAAGCAAAACATACAAACTCGGGGATTCGCTCCCGCGAGATCTAGCAGAAGGGAATCGGGAAAACTCATCTTCACACGCTCGGCTCGGACAGCGTGGGGGGAGGGGTGTTTTTCGCACGAAGGGAGGAGGGAGGAAAAATCGCTGAAGGAAAAATCGATAAATTGCGAAGCACCAGCAGCAGCGCTAAGACGGTCCAGCCGTTTTTGCACCTACATGATCCGAGTTTTCCGTCGTCGCACACTCCGGAGGTGGCTGCTGTTCCGGTTGTTGTTTCGGGCTTTTCTCCTGCTGCTGTTGCTGTTGGGAGGCTTCACCGCCTTCCGCTGGTACGCGTCTCCTTAGCTCCGTATCACCACCACCACCGCCTATTTCGGCCGAGCTCATCGCGAGGCTCCTCTTATTTTGTAGCGAACCACAATAGCACACACCGCGAAGCACAAGGAACAGGTTACTATTCTAGCGCGACGACGACGACGACGACGATGATGCGTTCAAAGAACACTTGCTAGCGCGACCTAGAATACACAGCGCACAGCGTTTTGTTATTGAACGACACACCACTCCACTCCGCGCGCGCCCACGAACTTGGCTCCGTTCTTTCAACTTTGCTCCACCACTTGGGGGGACACCGATTTCCACGCTCTCGAGAACCACGGCACTAGCAGCAATTCTTAGTGCACTCTCGCTTGGCGGTCAGCGTAAAATTGGAAAAAAGGTTGAATATCCCCGCTGCACGTCATTATCAATGCCCTCCCCTCCGCTATTTCTTTTCAACAAAAATAATGACCCACGCAGCAAAACGCTTCAGGCGCTGCTACACGAAGCGTAGAACCAGCCTTTGAAAATGTCCGATTTTCAACGTACAAAACAGCGATTTGAATTCGAGGTCAATTTTTCGTAAACTTAGTGACGGTCATCAAGAGAAGATTTGGGAAATTGAAACACGAAACACATCCACGACAGGAGTATCTTTTTTTCTTTGTCAATAATTATTCCTCTCAGCTTATCCAGGATGTGTACAGCTTGAAAGAATCGCACGAAAATCATTGGAACCCCCGGGGTTAGTAGTGTATCCAGAGTGTTATAATTGCGCTGCGTCTCATCAACCGGTCCATCGGGTTCTCTCAATTTCATTATCTATGCTGCTACGCACCGAACACGGAGAGTCCGGAAGAAGTGAAATCCGGGACAAAGTGAAAGGTTAAGGTAAAACGGTTTGAAAGCGTCGCATGAAGAGCACGACGATCGGGACGTGACCCGTGACGGTTGTAGAGTACAGGAGAGTTAAGAAGAACACGAACGAGGAAAACGGATGGGTTCTACAATCTTATCTCGGTACCTTTTGCTCTTGCTCTGTGGCTTTCTGGTGCTTGCTTCCTCCGCCCTCGTCACTTTTTCCCTTAACATCCTTTCTTCGCATCCTTCTACTTAACGTTATGATTAGCTCTGAGTGGCTCAACTGGCCATGCGCCAGCCTGTGTACTCTTTCTCCTACTCCTCCTTAGCCTCCCTCGCTCCTATCCACCCTATTGGTTTTACTCTAGCGAACAATCACAAATATGATCCTTAATTAACACATACAGAGACACGCATATGGACGCTACGACCCTGGCGCTGCGGCACATCCTACGGAAGCAGATTCTCACTGCTGGCGCTCAGGTTGGGGAGCGATTTGAACAGTTTGAGCTTGTTACTGCCCTCCTCATCGAGACGTCGATTCACGCCGGCGATCGCATCGGCCCCGTGCGAACGTGGATGCTGTAGATAAGGAGGTTGCTGCAACGACGCCGGTTGCTCACTACTGCTGGGCACAGTGCCTGCCATTGAGGAGCGTGGCAGAGGAGGCGGTTGCTGATAGCCCGAGGTGAACGGTGGTGTCAAGGCGAGCTGCATCGTCCTGTGGCTCGGTACCTTGCCCGAGAGGCTCAGCGAGGAGATCATCATCGGGTTCGCGTTCTGGCGGTGAGACTGCTGCTGCTGCTGCTGCTGTTGCTGCTGCGGCTGTTGCTGTTGCTGGTGATCGTAGTACGGCCGGCAGAACGGTACCGCACTTGGATCATCATGATAGGACGCACTCTGCAATATGTTCTCGAGCGAAAGCCGTTGCTCAGTCCGTCGGTTACGCTGCTCGGGGAGGCAATAGTGGAGCTGCTGCTGATGCTGCTGATCGTATTCTAGGATATCCTGAATGTTCATCTCGAGCGCATCATCATCGGACATCGGTGGCGCAACACACTGACCATCCTGACCAGCCGCACTGTCGAACTGAATGTCTGTCGTGGTGGGTGTACTGTACGTTGGATGATGATGCCGATGGTGGTGGTGCAGATGATGATGATGGTGATGGTGCTGCGGATGGTGACCATGATGATGCCGATGGCTACCGGTACCCGATCCAACACCGTCCGACGAATCGGTAACCGTGTCCGGCGCTGCTGACCCATCAAGTACGACCGGCGCACCGAGCAGTCCACTCATATCGTAGATAATGCTTTTCGGATTCAGCAGCAGCTGATCTTTGGTGTGCGTACCGATCTCGCACAGGGCCAACGGTTCCTGGGGGAAACTGAGCGATTGTTTCTGCAGCAGTTTCGTGTCCGAGTAGCGCCGGAATGGTTTGTTTGGCTCGCGCTGTATCGCTTCGTCTGTTGTTGCAGTAGCAACAACAGCAGCATTTGCTGCTGCTGCTCCCGCTGCTTCCGGTGAACGAGAGAAAGATGCTAACGATGGACCACCGGCTAGCACCGTCGAATGACGATGATAGAGCTTGTTCGGGTACGGTGCATGCGTGTGCTCCACCGTCACCGAGGAGGGATCATTCAGAATATCACGATTCTCGAGAAATATGGCCGAGTTGACGTAGCGACTAGGGCCAACAGTACTCGTCGCCACTGCCGCGGTGACACCTGGTGAGCTACTTCTGCTTCGATCGGCGCCACCGTTCAGCTTGAATAGACTCAGTTCATTTGCTTTTGTTGTGCTACCACCGTTCGTATGCTGTTCACCGGCATTCGTAGCCACCGGTACCGGTGGTTGCGTTGAATCCGCTGGTGCACCAGCTGCTGTCGAAGTGTTTGAGACGGTTGAGTAACGATGTTGACTACTGCCACCAGTGGTGGTGGTGCTGCTGCTGCCACCAACGATCGTTCCAATGCCACCACTTCCGGTCGTCGTCATTGTGTTCGCGGTCGCAGCTTCGCAAATGTTGTGCACGGAATCGTGGAACGGCATCGGCGTGAGGCTTCCGCTGCCCTGGGGGCACGGTTTGAACGATACCTGGCTGATGTCGTCCAGCGTCCAGTCGCGATCGTACCCGATCGATGAGGTACTCTCGATGTTGGCCGCAATAATTTGTCCCTGATGGTTAATCTGTAGCTCACACTGATCCCGGCCCGATCCGATCGATACCGTACCGAGCGGGGCTTGATCGAACGTTCGTATAATAAGCTGACCGCTACTGCCGCCGGTCCCACCGCTCATACCAGCCGCACCGGTACCACCGATCGAACCACCGACGATCGACGAAGGTTGCGGTTGATACTGGCTACCAGCCATGGAGGCCGATTGACCCCCGGAGGTAGCTGCTGTTCGTACCCGTCGGAACTGTGGCATCGGTGGGGACTGCGGTGGATGGATCTTCTCCGGTGCATTCTGGATGAGCAATATTCTACAAAAACCGAAAAGGAATCGAATTAGAAATTGCGCAATAAGGCATAACCGGATAACGTTACCTGTTTCTAGCGCGCCATCGATTACACAGACTCAAGTACTGCTTGCACTGGATATACATGAAGACGACACCGCCGGTTAGCCCAACGGTCACCACGATTAGTTTCGTCCAGAAAGGCCATCCGATCTGACTGCGTCGCACCTCCTCTGCTGCTCGCTCAATCAACACGCAAAGCGACCAGATTACGCATAAACCGGCGGCACAATGGAACAACACCGCACAGCACAACCGACGCCTTTCGACACCGGACATGTCCAGACTGCGCCACTGCATGAAGAAGAAAAGGAAAGACAAAAAAAAAAGGAAAAAGAGTGAATGTGATGGATTCAAATGATGGTTCACCCTGGCATGATTAATTTGCATTTGAAATCATCACAGCAGCCTTTGTGTCACAACGCACCGCCGTCAAGGTTGCACCGAATCTGCACAGCAACTCCCAATTTTGCATATCCTGACCATTTTAAAGTCAATTTTTCTCCGCATTAAATGGCGCTACTGCATCGCACCACATTTCGGACCGGATAAAGAGCATCTTTCTTGCGCGACACCGTGTTCAAGGTGTCATCACCATCGACTCGAACCGTTATCACAGCGGTTAGCCCCTTCTCTCCGTCGATTAGTTGAACTTGAACTTTTTGGAACCCAACACAATAGATAACCAGAAAAACCGTTCTCTATTCCAGGGCACGAACGATACCCCGTTACCGCCGAGGCCACCGCCGGCTGAAGGACGAAGCCCCATCTCGCACCGAATCGAGCCCGGAGATCGAGAAAACGTGTTTGAATCACGTTCATCATCGATTCGACCATCATCAGCAGCAGCAACAACAAAGCATGCGAAGTTATGCGCCACGTGCGTGCGTGCGTACCATCGATTGCTGTAGCATCAATGGAAACATAGTTCTCATTGTTGTTCAGTTGTTCAAACGGACCTCCAGTAGCAGCAGCAGCAGCAGCTGATAGATGTTCCTAGACGCTCACACCTCGATAGGAGGCCTTGTGCCGCAGCGTTTAGCAGGGCTGCTGGCGTGTCCTTCGGGTGCTCTCAAGTTCGCTACCGAGGCTGGATGATTTATGAAGATTCGGTGAGGAAAACGGATGATGATGATACAGGACGAACCTTTACTAGAGTGTTCGCGGATTCGCAAAAAAAACCAAATGGATCCACGGTGGTCTCCGGATCTCATCCACATAGCATCCCTCCAGAGCTATCTTTCACAGCGGGAGCATTAAAAATGCATGAATTGTTTATCACGTCCACAAGCGGGCATGGAGCCCTAAAGTGGAGTTCTTTCTAGCACCTTCCGTCTGCCACTGCTTTCAGACGCAGAACGGAAATGACGTGGACTGGCACACACAGACATACACAGTGGTGCTGCAGCTTCGGGGCAGTACTTCTCTGTGTCTAGCGAATCTGGCACGATCTGACAACAGCATCGCTGGTAGCCCTTGGTTTCAGGCTCTTCAAGGCTGCTGGATGGCCACACTAAGGGCCAATCCCTAGTTGCCTAGCACAGCAGCTCGTTAGAAGGTACTCTTCGTCGTCCTCGTGCCCGTAATGATCTGGAACGGAAGTTATTTATTGGATACCGGGAAAGGGGGTTGGCTGGTTGCTTGGCTGGCTGTTCTCTCGCAGGAGGTCCAGTTCAAATGCAACAATCCGACGCCGCCATTGCGCCGCCAGAAGTACCATCCCCAAGGAAGGAACCAGGAAACACGCGCCACAAACTTATCTAGGTCAATGTGTAACAGAGAACCGAGGTATCGGTTCGTTCTCTCTCTCTTTCTCTGTATGTCCTCGCTGATCGTTTCACACGCGCTACCACCGTTTCGAAGGACGCATCCTTTGGCATCCTATTAGCATCCTGGCCTGGCGGGCACGGTCTGTTTACGTAGTGCTACTACAACTACTGCTCTTCTTGTTGTTTGATTAGTGTCTTGATGAAAATTGGATAATTCAATCCAACCTTCGAGATCTCGCGCCCTTGTGGTTCGTGTGGTCATTCCAGAGGGTAGACACACCCCGGGCCTACCCCGGGCCACCATCTCTTCCCTCTGTCTTGACGGTGCTAAACGTGTCGAAACGCATGTCATTCAACTCCTTCGCCTTCCTTCGCAACAGAGTGTCAGCACCTTAAAGACAGACAGCAGGAGTAAACAAATCGATTCGCGCAATTCGCGCAAAGCTAACGGTGGTCTTGCCCCCAAACCCTCCCCCTCCTGAACCCCTGCTCCTGGAATCCTGCTGACGAGAGACAAATGGTGGTGGAGACACATGCAAGGTGGTGATGCTTCCAGCACCAGACATCGAGCTCGCGGTGCGCTTACCTCATTGAACGGTTTGATTTTGGTGTGCATGATAAACGGGAACTTGCACAGCTCGCAAGCGTTGGTTTCCGACGCCGTCAGCCATTGCTGCAGGCAGGTCTGGTGCACGAACTTTAGACTTCCGGAGCAGTAGCAGGGCGTCAGCAGCGGGTTGAGCGTGTCGGATTCGCAGTGACAGATACGGCATATGTCGCCACTGCTCTGCGACACCTGACTGCTGGTGGAGCCATACCTGCGCGAGAAGCAAAAGAATAAGGAAGAGAAGGGAAGAAAACGAAACGAGCTGGATCAGTGAACGATGAACTTTAGGCGACTGCAGCTAGAGGAAGAAGAAACAGGGAAGTGACACTCGGGGCTTGTCTCGCTGCCACGATATGAGATATGGAGTTGTATTTGGCAGTTTCTAGACAGTGTTTCCGGGAGAAATTCTTTCATGACGATCATACTTTTAATGAAAATGAGAACAGTCTAACAACAACACCTTAAGGGAGTGCGTGATCGAACCACAACACATTGACATTGACCACCAAAATCGAATGTACCACCAGTCCGGTTAATTCGTGACGAGTCGTGGATCGATAACGCAAACATAACCTCATGTCTTGTTGCGTGCTCCTAATGCTCCAGGCATTAATGCGACCACCACCACTCCGGGTCAATCAGCAGCACTGACACTTTACACCAATTTTTATCATTTTCACAATTAAAGCCAGAAGCTTTCTACTAGTCCGAGCGGCTCCGAATAAGGGACGCGTATCATTTGGAAAAGGGCATCACGAACGGAAGCTAAAATGGGGGGCTTCAAGGACATGGCATGGTGGAGCGTGTTCCCGAGCAGCACACGGTTGCTGACAGCTCATAAATCATTCAGCTCCCGCGGCTCCCGAATGTCCTTTCCCGGCTGCTAAGGACTAAAACTGTCGCTCAACTTGGACACCACCGAAGCGCCACCACCATGCCGCGGTGCTGCTGCTGTTGCTGCTGCTGCTGCTGCTGTTGGTCACGGCACAATTATCTCTGTGGTTTTTTCTCATTTAATTACTAACGCCCTCTTTCTCTCTCTCTTTCTCTATTTTTTGTGCAGACTAGGGCTAGCTCCCACCTAGTGTCCTTCTTACAGCCCTGAAGCCTTTTGACCTATTTTTGTGATCACCACTCGTGGAGGCCAAGCCCAAAACCAAGGGTAATCATGATGGTCAGGATGGTAAGTTGATGGTCTGAGGCTGGCCTTATCCTAGGTTTGAGTTGATGTGATAGTCCTGCCTTGTAACCTTGTGTAATCAATTCTCGGAACCTTACAGCCGGACGAGATCAGAAGATCCACAGTTCCAAGAAGCACTCCCAAGTGCAACGTGATCTGCGGATCGTACAGTGATGTCAGGTCAGTTCTATGAAACTATTTCAGATACGAAGCGCTGCATTTCCACATAACTCCACGTACCAGTCCTGTTGTGGTATATACGCATGCAGGTTTCGCCGCGTGACTTTGCACTGGCAGCGTGTAAGCACAATATGATTCCGGAGTGGAGCTTAGACAAACTCCAAAAACGGGGGTAACCAGCGTCTGCTGATAAGATAGGAGTGTACGCGACAAGACATGGAGCCGAGGCCATACCATGGAGTTCGCAGGTCACAAATCATTAGCACGACGTTTTAGAGCATCTCTTTGATGTAATGACTTTAGATGAAATCTCGAGTTAGCGCGGAGTTCCCACGATAATTCACAACACCGAGTACTTAGGGAGATGATTTATTGATTTGTTTATGCCAAGCATTCTAACCAACCACACCTCGTTGGTGGTGGAGTCTAGGTTGGCTATGACTTTGAAACCAGGTCAACCGATGCGATAAGCCGGACGCAGACAACGACGACCAGACTAGACCGGGACACCTCGATCGAGCGATTGATCTGAACCTTAGAACGTACACATTGCACACCGCCTCTTCTTCGCCTACAGTGCGCACTGATAAGCCAAAGTACCGCAAACGGAGCGAACCAAAACAGACTCCAATCCGGATCCGATTTCTTCCGCAATCAGTCGCGCATCGCAGACCGGGTGTTCTATCTAGGCGAGCGCAAAAAGTGACTCGCGATTGCGTACGGGCTTGTGTTTTGCAACTCATCTGTGACTCGGTTCGGTGGTCCGGTGATGCCAGCAGCACCATTTCGCGGTTGATTCTAGTCGATATTTGACGACGACGACGACGACCACGACGACGCTAACGGAGGTTGACACAGAAAACCGGCTAAAGGAACCGGTTATCCGGTAGAGGATGGGGCAATCGGTAGGTACGCGCGCACGCCTGATCGTGGTAGAAAATGGAAAAATTGCGTATCGGTGACCACACGATGAGGACGACGACGACGACGACGTCAACGATGGCGATTGGCAGCCGGGTGAAGGGATGTGAAACGGTTCTCCCAGCAGCCACCTCAAATGGCAACGAAATGACGCGCACACACACACGGGTGCGTTTGTTGCACCATTTGGACACGGGTCGTCGTCGAACGGATCACGGTCAGAACGGTCGTCGAACGGGCAAACTCTGAAATCCGATTGGATCGGCGTCATTCGGCCTCACTTAGCACTCCTACGCGAAACGATAAACGCACCAGCACGTACCAGTCAGCGACCGCACTACGCACACCTGATGGGTTGTGCAGGTTTTGGTTTGGCCGCGTTGGCCATCGAATTCGACGGTTCTTTAAGAAACTAGCGGATGCCGCTGGACTACGGTGCACCGGTGCTTGGATTTGTTGTTCCGAATGTCCAATAGGAATGAGATCTCTTGGCATTGCCAATCGGCGATGATTGAGGACAAATAACGTCTTTAGCTAAGGACTGTTTGAGACACGCGGAATCGGCATTCAATAATAAAAAGATAGTTGAATGGTGTATGTAGAGAGACATACAGATGTTTATTTATGACACAGACTTCCAGAAAAACACATGTACACTCGTTGAGATGAACCAGAAGCATTATTAACTATCGCATAGGTAACTACGTTTTATTGGTAACTACGGTAATGATGCTCATAGCTCCCATAGCATACTAACAACAGCATCTTTGCTCTTTTCTGAGCGATTCCACTAATGCATCAGTACAGAGCATAGACTATCGACTGTGCAATATCTGGACGGTATAGCAAAACGCATCGAAACTACAAAGTTGTGTGTGGCCTAGCATTGACCTTCTTTGATTGCCTTCCATCAACCAAGATCTTTCTTAGTGTATAATTACACACGTTTCTTCTTGTTAGCAACCTGTAATCATTGCAATAATAACCAGTGCGACTCAGAATTAATGGTTTTGCGAAAGAAAGTAGCTGATAATGGGCGATAATGTGCATTTATTTTTGATTTCCCGTTGCAAAACATCACATACCACAATTCTTCGCTAATTTTCACGCCAACTTTTCAAAGTACTTTATTTTTTTACCCTACATCTCAAGGACGGAAATATATCAGCAAAACATATAGGCTAAACTGTCCTCTTTTTAATGCGTATTCACATGACGCAATCGGATTAATATTGCCAAAGATATTAAAACTGACCAGCTAGAGCTGCTCGACAGAGCAAAGCAGACCATGAGCTAAAATCGATTCGTCGTGACAGATCCTTGGTTAGCATGCGAGCAGCTATGCGAAATGAAGATATTTTTTACTCCAAATAATGTAACCTTCAAAAAATTACCACCAACCAGCTCCTCGTTCATCTTAGGGCCATTGCCACATTACCATACCACTGCCCGAGATGAATCGAGAACATGTGGAGGACATGTGGATTCGAGCCGAGCGATCGAAATGAAATATGTCAGGATGATTAATGTATCCAATGTGCTCATGGATGTAGTTCAGGACACCGAGTAAGATCATTAAGGTCAAACAAAAAAAACAGCGGAAGCTTGGCAGCTTGAGCATAAATTCATATAGATTCCTCGTCAAAACATAACAAGATAAAGCAAATTCGACATTCAAGCGAATCTGCATCTTTTGGTGACCGACTGGCAACTGCACACAGTACACGCTGTTGTCCAGTGAACTGCGCAACATCGTTGAAGCAAACACCGATAGCTATCTACTGGCTTGCACCAGGTTGTACCACACCTCGTTTGCCTCGTCATCAGGTATATATGATTTGTTTACGACTTTCTGCCCCTCCGCTCGGTACAGGGTGAGAGTGACCGACCGGTGAAACGGTTTCTGCATTTCTATTATTCCATCCAAAGCGCGAGCCCGACCAGCGGTCACGAAATCGATGCCATCCGTCGCACTAGCCGCTGGGTAGTGTGGTAGCTATTATAACCGGTAACGCATTCGGTGGCATATAGTGACAGCGATTAAGCTCGCGGTTTCGTGCCGTGAAGGAAGTGGCTGGTACCGGACGTACCGTATTTGTGTGCGCGTGGTAGATGCACGCCTCCCTGCTGCTGTCACATGTGTGTGAACGGAATGGTTAAACACTGATTTGTGAAATACGAAGCGACACTACAAACAAGCGAATGGAGCAATAGATAAATCAAATCGCTTCGCTATCTATCAGCCCTATCGGTGTATCGGTGTTTCGGATTCGTGGATTCGTATGCATTTGCCATTTTGTTCGCACCACAACAGACCTTTAAACAGATGAGCTGCTGAGCGTCGGAAGTCGGAATGCCTTAATCCTCCAGGAAGGGTTCTCGGGAGTTCGTGCACACATACGCCCATGCAAGTCGTTATAATCCGGATTGAAACGCCCATTACAAAGTCCCGTGTGCATTAACGGAGATTCCCGTCATATCCGTGGGGCAGGCTCTGCTCTGGATGGATATGTGCATTAAGTACCACCACCTCATCAACGCGACACCCACTCGTGATTGTGCATGACGACGGCAACCTGGCACTGGCACCGGATGATGCCATCAAAGGACACCAAACACTGTTTGCCTGGCCTGGTCCTCTGCAAGCCAAACCGGAACCTCGACAAACATATGATAGCGCCATAGGGGTGGTGGTGTTGGTGGTGATGCTCGAATCGATAAAGTTGCTGCTGCTGATGTTGGCCACCCTGGGAAGCCGAGATTTGACCCAATTTCCAGTTCGCTGGGCCAAGCAAAACAAAACCAGAAAACTAGCCACACAGAGAAACAACAGGGAGGGGGAGGGGGGTGGAGGAAGCTGCATGCGGAATTTGCAGAAGATTTCTGCCCAGTGCGCCATGCCCCGGTGTTCCGAATAGGCCTAGCCCTAGCAAGAGGCGACGTTTTACCTGTCTTTCTGTACAGCTTAGTTGGCCACGTTTCGAACCGCTTTTGAAGCATGTTCGCACCATTTGGCATTGAATTACAATATTGTGTACATTAGGATCATGACAGATGATACCGTTGGAATGACTTTCATCTTTCTTTTATACATTCTAAAAGAAAATTTTGCTCATCAGTAATCAGAACAGACCTTTTTTTTTTAACTGACAGATAGCTTATCAGATAGTTCGTACATGTAGGTCAATAAGTAAAACTTGGGACATTTTGCTCGTATAAGAGTCCAAAGCACAACGTCTTCAAACGGCAACATCGACATCGATAGCATTCGACGCTTATCAGCCAGGCGGAAAAGCCAAAAAACCGAATAATGAAAAGACATTTCTCTTCCCCCATTTTTTTGGAGCATAATGCGATCGATTGATTTACGGCTCGCAATCGATATAATCCACGAGGGTTCGAGCGATTCCCGTTAGCTTTACCATCGGTCGGTGGCGTACGTGGTAGCGCGACTGGTGTTGGTTGTCCCATAATGTCCATACATTAACCTTTGAAATATAAATAAGACCCCAGTGCCGCCGGCGGTCAACCCGAAGCCGGACCTAGCCGCGGCACTAACGCCAGTGAACGCCATCAAGAATTAACACTCGATGGAAAATACAAGTACAACTGTATGACCGGTTGGATGTTTGGTGAAATAACATTCACAGTTTATCGATCTAATCAATAGCTAAGCAGCGAAGGTACATGCGCGCATCATCCCTCGCTCTAATGATACGCTCTTCAGAATCCCACCTACACGCGGACACCATTAACCGGGGACATAATTCTTGATTTAAACTATCCATTACAATACCAATGCGGCTAGCATACCAGCACGACTACCCGCAGGTTGTCATCCCTCCCTACACCGGTGTATTAGTGGTTCACCAGCAGCATTTTCCAACACTCGTGGTGCCCACCACTTAATGGTGCCCCGTTTCCATCAGCTAACGCCAGGCCAGTAAAATGGATGACTAACCCAGTTTTCCGCTGCCAGCTTCCTACACGGCCACGGCTACGACACGGCCTTTTGGCGAGAATGACGCACTTTCCCGCGTTGGGACGTCATTCGGTGGCCTTCCTTCACCACGCTCAGAATCCGTTTTCCGTATTGCGGAACATGGCAACACGGGAAAAGGGTTATGTGTGTCTGTATGTGTGTCCCCGTGTGTGTGAGTCTGCACAACTCAATTCCCCATCGCCAAGATCGCGCCAGATGGAGAGGCTGGCTGGTGAAAATGAATTTTGATTTATGGTTATCCGGCACCTTCCTGCGTTCCGGCGACGGCGACGACGACGACGACGACGAAGCACGTAAAGCCACCTGTTTCCAATGGCCACTAACGGGGTGCGACGAGATACGCGAAGTGTCTCTGGTTTTGTGATAAATTCGTGAAAATTAATTTACTAAATCTCCCTCTCCCTTCGTTAGCACACAATGGACGACCCACAGACCCACAGTACTCCATCAAGAGAACATCCAATGTTGTTATTGAAATCTGAGTCGGCTCGCCGCCATTAACGGGATAGTATAATATTACACATCTTAGAAGATGCGAGACGACGACTTCTGGTTCCATCGTCGCGATACAGCATTCACGGCACGTTCATCAACATGATAAATCGCAACAGATACCATCTCCGGCTTCCGTAAAGTTCCTTTTTTCGCGTTTGGTAAATGCCGCGGCCCTGTTCACGGTCAACCACACTAGGGTGCATTGTCGCTCCACTACCACTTCCCCAACACAACTGACTCCCGCTGACTGGATTGTTGTGGCCAGCGAGTTCACAAAGAATGGTTTGCTTCAATGCTGGTCTGGATGCACCGATCTCCGATCGATCGCAAAAGGATTTCCGGAGAATGGAAGAGATCAGAACGGGAGTTTTGAACGAAATCGGAAAGTCGCAGAATCCGGATTGGAATAATCCATAGCACATAGTGATTATGGTGACAGGGAGCCCAAGTTTATGGGCCCTTACAATGGCCTTGTGTTTTAATGCATTTTGGGATGAAGTTATTATGGACGATCATGGTTGTCTTTTGGGGTCGATTGTTTACTAGAGTTACCTAAGGAAGGACGGATTCATTTTGAAACAACAAACTAGCTATTTCCTATTGGGACATACACGGCATAATCTATCTTTACGATGAGATTGATGCAGAGAAGTGATTTGAAAGGGATTGCAAGGCGTCCACAGTTTGTCACGCGAAGGGATTTCCGTTTTTGTCGCGTGAACCGAGGTCGATTGCCCTTTTTCACGGCGCGAAACAATGTCACGACCACATCACACGCACATTCGTAAATCACTAAAAAGTGAAACCTCCTATCAATCAATCAATCCCTAAAGATCTTTCCAATCAGTTGCCCCAAATTGTTTTATAGCAAAACAACCTGTACGGACATCTCTTGCGATTCTATTATCTATTGCATCAACTCCGGTCCGACTGGATCAATACCGTCGGGTCACGGGTGGCGGAGGCAATAACCATCGGCCAGTGTCCTGCACTTGACCGCGCTTGACGGTAATTCGAGCGAGCCGCCAAGCAAGCCGGACGACGATGACACGATGTTCGGCGATCATTAACACCTTTGGCGAAGCGGTGCGGCGCATGTTGTTGCGCATGTCCTTGCCTTGTACAAAACCGCCTCTGTGGCCTCTAGTGTGGTGGTGGGCTCGCCCCGCAAGTTTGTACGCCACGCGGACTTGACCTTTATAATGGGCCACTCTGCCTGTCCACCTGGGGATGTCAACACGCACTTTTCGGTGGTCGGCCCTCGCAGCCGGCCCTTATAAGATTTCATTCATTCGTGTTGTACTTCTTGCCGACGCCACAAAGGAGAGAGAGAGAGGGGGAGAGTGGTTTCGTGTTAGACATGTGCAAGACAAATCACCAGATATTATCCGCATCCGCCAGCCGGAGTTGGACCACGTTCAAATGGTTGTAAGGCACTATCATGACAATGATCTTGATACCAGTGCTGTTTAATGTTTAAAGTTCGTATCGTTGAGATCTACCTTCGCCTTGGCTCGAATCAATAAAGCATATCTGCGAGTTAGGGTTTTTTGGTGGAAAATGGATCTCCACAATCCCCAAAAACCTTAACCATGATTAAGGCACCAACACAAAACGGCGATTTATTACAGCTCGTTAGCAATTCAGGGCCATTGTCGAGAAGATTTCGACCCAAAGCCACTTCCCTTTCGATACTCTGAAGGGTGATCGAAAGATATTAAAGATATTCATCGTTCGATTTACCAAACACTTCCTAAACAACAAACAAACGTGTCAACGTGTGACCTCGAAACCGGGTCTAGCGGAAAATGCAGGTGAAATCAGTATCCCACCAAAATGGCTGGTTCTTGCACTGGAACGATCTATGAAAGTTGTTCGCACCGTCGATCGATCAGCTTCTTCGAAATGCCGATCAGTTCCTTCCACGCCTCGTTATTAGATAACAAGTGCGGAACGCGAGACACGCGGGATGTATCACCGTTGTAGACACTTGCATAAGCGAGCCCGTCGAGAGGCGAGAAGGTTAATGCTGCACAAGTGGTCCCCTTCTCGCTATCGATCGACGAGAGAGGCGTGTCGGCGTCGGCGTGATCATCGGTCACTTAGTCAGCCACAGCTGTTAACGCCCATTGACGTCACCGAGAATAACCGAGAGAAGATCGCGAGACGCACACCGACTCCAAACGCCGGCATCCAACGAGACATTATCAATCCGGTAATGGCAATGGCAGCAGCAGCAGCTAGACAGCCCATTGTTTTGGCCGGCCGTACATTTACATGCCATACTTTTCCAATCTGGGAAGCGTAATTGTGATTGAGGTATTTTTTGATTTACCACTCACTAGAGAAGTGGTTCCAGTGATTGCCATTAGCATGAGCTGGTGGTTGGTTAGATGTTGTAGCCGGGAGTCCCGGTTTTTTTTTTTATGAACAGACGATCGTTTAAATGAATTTACGAACGGATTGGAGCCTATTACGGCTATTACAGCAAACACGATTAGTAGTAGGACCGACGTACCTATCGAAATCCCTTTGGCACTAGGGAGGTGCCCATTATCTGAGTGTTTATTTCCCACTTCTGGCCACGGCTCATATGGCTCCGTCAAAGGCACCACAGGCACTTAACTAACGCTCGTTTTGCTCAGCTGACGACAGCCCGAACCGAGCTAATGGAGTGTTGGAAACGACAATTAGCTGGCACAAACAATTAGCAAATGACCACGGAGGAGAGCTCGCGCGAGATGGCTTTCACTTTACAAGCATGAACACTCTTCAACTGATCTCGCAGTACTTTGACTACACTTCAAAAGCGCCGTGCAGATGTATGAAATCGGGTTGAAATAGAATGGTTAATACTTTTTAAAATACATTCCGTACAAAATTCATACCATCCAGCCAGTGCCAAGGCTGTCCTTATCAAGCAGGCACGAAACGCAATGGTCGATGTATTATAAATCGATCATCGATGCTCGATGGCGTAATTAAATGCGAGCCACGACTCAGAAGCCACACACAGCATGGAACTCTACACATCAGCTTCCTATCAATAGCGGAACCGATTGGGTGGGGAGGCTGACATCACCATTGGCTGCTGCAGCACCAGCACACTACAGTGCAACAGCCGCGCTATCGCCAAGTGACAATCGCTAGTGGTCGCGGTCGTCGTCGTTGTCGTAGTCGTCGTCGTCGTGGTCCAGCGGCAATCAGTAGAGTGAAGCAGAACGCAAAATAGAAATGGAGCAAATACAGCGCGCGCCGCTGATAAGGTGCGCACCGTAGAAAGGGTCTCTTGGCGGAATAAGTTGCTCCAGCAGCAAAGTGCACGATTTACGGGCGCTTCCCCCTTTTTACAATAATGCAACCCCAAGTCAAGCCCAACAGCCCTAGGATTGCGGAAGAAACAATAAAAGTTCCGTCGTTAATATGGATCAACATTACACTCGCTTGCAATCCGAGACGCACACGGCGCGGCGTCGCGGACATTAATTAGTGATGCCACCTGGTGGCCACCATCCTACACCGCCTCCTCGTTGCCCTCGCTGGCCCTTGCAATCAGCAGCGCTACCGGTGTTGATATGATAAAACAAACGCGATTACGCTCTTTGTTTGCCAGTTTGCACTGATAAAACAATCCGCTGGATCCGCCGACGACGCTACCGTCCTCGCTAGACAGTTGCCCCCCCCCCCCCCTCTCCTTAGCTCTGAGTCGCTGTTGGACTTATGGATGGATCCATGGTTTATGGCGGAGCAAATAGTAATCCCTTCCGAACGGAGGCGACGGCGAGCATTAGTTGCTTAGCATTAAGCTTCCGGAGAAGAGTGGAAGGAAGACATCGCCAGGTACACACACACACACACACACACATAAAGACTGGAAGTGGAAAAATGAATGTTTCATCCTGCAGCTCAGAGACTCCCGGCCAACTGCAGCTGCACGTGCATGCCAGGGGGGCCCTGGGGTGATAATTTAATATTCCATCTCGCAGTGGCACGTTCCGTTGGTGTATCAGTATGTCTCATGCAACGGGCACGTTGCAGCCATCGACTATGCAATGCATTGCACACCGGAGCACATGGTGCATCATCGGTGATCGGTGATCGATTTCAAATGAGCACGTCTCTTCCTGGATGTCACGATCACGGCGACGACGACGACGACGACGACGACGACACATGACTCGGAAATCCAAATCTCAGCGTCTCACACCCCAAGGGCCATGTTGTGTTGCGTTGCGTAACCAAGCATATACCGCGACTGTTCTCTTTGTGTGTCATTCGCGTTGGTTTCATCGAGGCCGTCGCTCGTCTTCCTCGATCGGGGTATGGCAAGGTCAGTGGGGCAAACGTAGTAGCAGGCGAAGCAGGCGCATTGTATTGGACAGAAACCCTTGGCTTTGCCGTAAAATATTCGTAGCAGGACCATGGACTTGCGTCTTATCATCAATGCTAAAAGCGCGTACTGCCATGTGATGTTTGGAAACGTGTGGCTATAACCGGAATGTAGATTTGTTAGTTTTTTTTTAATAAGAATTGTGATTCAGTGCGACACGTGACTCAGTTGATTCCGCGAAAAACCCCACTTGGAACCGAGGACTGAGTTTAGAACGCAACACGAAGCGCAGTAAACTGGACGGCTGACTATTGCTTTCTTCAACAAACGGCAACTCATACGAACACAGCAACCTGTGACACATTTGTGATCGTCGCTTCGTTACGTATTCAAAATCATTTCATTGCAGCAAAAACGAAGGCCAGTCGTTAACATTCCAAGTATCTTATATTTCAAATTTCGAATTCCAAATTGATATTAAAATACGAAACAGGGAATCGTTTATGTAAGTGTGTCTTCTGGTGCAGTGTGTCTAAGACAGTCAGACTAAGACCCCCTTTGTATTTCAGTCAATCAATGTGTTTCAATCATGTGGCCAGGAGAAGGACCCGGGATAGGGATTCTTTAAACATAGAAGAGCTTTAAGGGAATACAAATCCTCGGTGTATTACTTAAACTGCTAATTTAAATACCGAATGGACGTCCCAAGCCAACATTCCACTTCTGCCGAGTTCCAGATTTATCTATTGAAACTAAAAATACTTCAAGCGACCAAGCGGCGTGACCTTCACAAAAAAAACACCAGATAGAAGACCTCGTCGATGGTATACCGTTCAATCCAAGCACGCGCTCCACGCGCACAGAGAAAGTAAGTAAGTGACCTCCAACAGCCCCCAACGCCGGTTGTTCGTGTTCTTAATGTTTGCCAATTAGCTACCCACGGACCCGGTGGAAAGCGGTCCGAGCGCGTTCACGCGCACCGGCCAATGAACCGCGGACAATTGTTTGCACAGATTTCGCTCCACGGAGCCAGGGTTTGTGCGTTTGATCCGAGATGTGGGCCCCCCCCCCCCCCCCCCTAGAAACCGGTGCATCATCATCATCATCAAGGGGCGCTCATCCTTCTGCTGCTGTCTATCGTAGGCAGCACACCGGTCGGTTGGCTAATGAACCGGTCTCGCACCGGACCGCGATCTGGCGGACAGGTTTTCACGGAAGTCTCCAGACGGCAAGTCGCGTCCCGCCCAACTCAACCCATCATTAACACGCCTCTCGCCGAGCTATCTATGCGCTCTAGAAGCTGCCCTTACCTGGTGTGTGTTAGCATCCCGGAGGAGTTCCAGTCCACATTCTCGATGTCGGATGAGGTTTTCCCGTTGGAGATCGACATGTTTCGATGTGCTGGCACTGGGCGTGTGAATTGTTTGCTCGCTTGTTTGCTGGTTGTGTGCTGTCGGAGCCGATCTGCCCCGATCCGGCGATCACGGCCGGAGATCCTTCAGATGCTGCCGATGAGTGGTTCGCCTTCGCCGCTGACCATCGCTAATTTGAAAAACCCTTCTCTGGCGCCTACGAGCACTTTTCCTCACGGGCACGCGACCTCGCAACGGTCCCTATGCCAACTACACCACACCAACTTCGCCAGTGATCACTAGTTTTCATTCACAGCACAGACACACACGCGATTGTGTGGGACCTTCAGGCACCGAAAACCGCAAGCAGATGTATTAATTTGTTATATTTTTAGCACGCACGCTACCTTCACGGGCACTTCCTCTGCTTCCACTCTGCCCTGTTGGCCAATGCTCGTGTAAACAAGCGGCTAAGGGATGATGGTAGAAAATGGAAAATTTGTTAAAAGAAAAGCCAGCAGCTCTCTTCTCGTTAGGGGCCGTGTTCCACCCAATCGATGGATCACAGCTCGCTGGTTCAATGTTTCCTACGATTGGTGCCAGAACAACGAAGCGAACCGAGAGAGAATCCTGTGGCGCTTGCGAGTTGTTACATAAAACGGCAGCAGGCCAGGTGGTTGCTTTCACGCATTCTGCACACCTCGCCCATCGGACGACAATAACAACGATTGAATGGAGATTATGCTGAGCAGGGGTGGGTCCGGAGGCAGACGCTGCTGTCGTCACTCGGCGGGACTAATTGATGAAGCGGAAGGTGGAATCATGTGCGTAACGGCGGTGTACGGGGTCATGGATTCGTTCTTCGTTCCCAGCATCATTCTCAATTAACGCCAGCAACCTTCATCGCACGCACAAAGAAGGAGGCGGCTGTTGTTGTTTTCAATCTCGGTGAAAATTCGCCACCCCAAGCACACACACACAAAAACACACGCACACAAAAGGGGGCGCGCGCGCGCACGCACGCACGGACGATGGAAAAATCTGCAATCTCACAATCCGCTGAAGCCACGATTGCAAATTCCGGATCGAGGACACAATTCGTTGGTTGTGTTGTCCGAGCCACGAGGGAGAGGCCGTTTTCCAGGAGCACCACCAGCAGCAACAGCAACGCCAGCTTCCAATATGGTTGCCAACGTCAAGCGGCCGCTGCTGGGTTGAGGATAGCGACGAATGGAAATTGTGGCCTCCTAGAGCAACCTGGCACACACGCACGACAAAGGACACCACACGTTCACCTCCTGCAGTTGCCTAAGTGAAAGGAACCACGATTTGGGTCGTCGCGGAGCTACCGTTCGCGGCGTTTCTCACCGGAAGTCCTGCCAGTCGGAAGCAGGATGTCCGTCCTCCTAGACACGCCTCACTATTCCCTTATCTCGCGTGCCGTTGTGCATCCCCTCACGATAGTGGGTCCGTGATTACCGTCCGATAATTGTTTGCACCGAAGATGATGGGCCTACTTTTGTACGCGCAGATTTAACGCCGCGGATGATGAGCTGAGTGCGAGGTGTTGCGATCTCGCTTGCTCTTCTTCGACTTCTTCTCGGCCGTCTTCGTCGAGGGTTGTTTTGTTTTGAACGGCTCGAGACGAGCTGCCCACAGAACATCGGTTCATGCAAGTCCCGAGAGAGCGGTTAAATCGGAGAGAGGCGAGAATCGGAGAGAGAATTACATATTTTTTACGATTAAAATATTGCTTTCCATTATTTATAGTTAACCTTTGAATACCTGAAAAATGTGTGCAATTACTGAACAACCAACAAGCCATTGGAGAAGTCATTTATCTGTGAAATCCGACGTGTAGATAAGGTCAACATGTACATAAGTTATGCTACGTACCGAAGCACCAGTACACTACATGACTGCATCTAGTGACCTGGCGTACCAAGAAATGTCAAACTCCGTCCAGACGATGACGAATGTTGGAGAATTTCTCGACGAGAACTTCTAAATTAAACGTCATCCCATACAAATCCGTCGAGAAGTTATCGCGATAACTGCAATGCACGTGTAGCGAGCGAGCAAGCGAGAACGAGTGAAAACCCCCTTAGGAGCTGTCAAATCGTATGTAAACAGTAGGGCGAGAAAGTTATCGCGATAACTTTTGCTCAAATTGAGCAAAAGTTATCGCGATAACTTTGTTGCTCGTTTGGACGCAGTTTCATTTTCCAAGTCGTTTTGCCCGCAATTCCCACAAAGATGGAACACGGGAAATCGAGGATGGACCAACTCCTGCAGGATCGCGCAGTGTACCAGCAGCTGTGTAAGGACTATTTGAACCTCAAAGTGTTGGCCCAGAATGCGTGCACGAGTCCGGAACGCCTGGCAAAGTGCAAGGAGTTGGTGCGCGATCCAGTTTACTCCCCGCGGAAACTGGGCCGTATTCACCAGTTCGGGGATTTCTTGCGCTTACTGGAGCAACGCAATCTACTTAGTATGATCAAACCGGAACAGCTGGAACGGTTTGAAGAAATGCTCGACTCGCAGGACCTCTTTACGGATCTCAAGCGATACCGACAAACGCTGGATGCGCATCGTGCAACGATCGAAAGGCACTATCTTGAAGGTACGGAGGAAGAGCTATATTTGGTAGGATCCACATTGTTACTCAATTTCCCTTCTGTTGTTTGCAGATCTACGCCACCGGGATCGTCGTACACTGTTGGAAAAGGAGGTAGAAAGAGTTAAGCTCGAGTGTGGCGGCGGTAAAGAAGAGGGCAAGCGAACGGCGGAGCCTTCAAAAACGGACTCCAGCACCAAGGAAGTTCCAACGTTCGCCGAGAAACGGGACGAACTTTACACGCTGCTGCAGAACGAAATCGGAAGGGATTGGCGAACGCTGGCTCGTGCCCTCAATCTTACCAGCACCGATATCGATGAACTAGAATCAAGCTACCGCCTGCGGGAGCGAATCCTGGCGGTGGTAGAACGGGCTGAACAAACGCAGGGAGCTGATTCGTTGGAGGTGTTTCTGGATAATCTACGAAGCGCCCTGGCCAGATGTCGGCGAAATGATCTCGTCAAGAAAATGAACAAAATGTTGCAATAGTTCCACTCGCGGTGCCTTGTATGATCTTGGACCAGATTTCGACATACTGATACAGGTATTTAATACCCTTTACACATTTTATAGAAATTGTTTATCTAGATTTTTAAGCAAAAAATATACATTCCACAAATCAGATTTTATAGTAACATTGAAATAATTTGGTAGAAAATAAATATTGAACAAAGATATTCCATACACACTCGGTAACACCAAGGAGTTTGCGTTCCTTCTTGTTTTATTTCACTTTCTATAATTCCTGTGTAACGATGTTACGGCCGTTACTGAATAATTTACGATTACAATTCGTTAAAAAAAGTAGTATAAATGTTTTACAAAATTAATTGTTCTCCCGCCAAACCCGTCGGTCCATCCATTCATCCATCTCACCCCTCATTTGCTTCTTACTAACTGTGCCGCCTCTCCCCGTCTACTTCGGTGTGTGTGTGTGTATACATATTATATATATATTCAATTAAATGATAAGCAATAGCGATATTTAGTAGATAATTTCATTCTAAACCTTTTCATTCTCATTCTTGAGCCGCCACATATTTTCCCCCGGGTCGGTCTTTCCATTAAGAAATCCCACAGTTTCACGTTCCAGCGCAAATATTATGTAAATCATTTCTTTTACACTCGCCCGTCGATTCCATGGTACACGATCATTCACTCATTTCTCACTAGCAACGCCTTATGTTGCCGTCTTTTGGGAGGGGATCCTATCCTCAGCGCAACGCCGCTTCAACGTTCAGTAATAATTAGTGAAAAATAACAAAGCATCTGTGCTGCACCAAGTCGCTACCGGTAGAACGTGAACTTCGTTGTCGCGTTCCCCATCAAGCGAAATTAGTTTAACTATCTTCGACCTCCGGTGACCGGTCTTTGTGACCACTCTCGACAGCAAACAATCCTAGAAGCCCTTCCCTAGTGGAGCACTTGACCTTCTTCTCGAACTCCAACCACATTGCATTACATACAAAATCAAAGGAAACACCATTGTAACGCAAGGGATGCGATTGAAAGAGGGCAGAGATGTTGCTGTTTGAACACACTGGACACGCGCGCACGTTTTACTAGAAGTGGTGGAGCCGTTTCAACGCGCGCACACTCTAGCGACGTATGCTGGAGGGAGTCTTTGAGACTCTGGCTCACGAGAATCGCTCCGACGCATTGCACAGACTTTCTCCCAGGGACTACGATGACAATGAACTCAATCCCCCACACAATCCTTTATGAATCGTGTTTCATCATATCGCCTGTCACACACTTGGTCTAGCCTAAGGTAATCTATGAAAACGAAAAAAGATAGCTCACCGGCTCCGTGCCAACTCCCTTTTTCCTACCGGCTTAGTCTAGTGTTCTACATCGCAACGTCTCGCCACACGCACACACGCACACACACACACACACACACACACGCTCTTTCTGTCTCTCTTTCTCTCTCTTCCCTTCGATTGATTAATATAAAAAAAAACAAAAACGCTCAGTCACCTCAGCAGGCGATGGTTCCTTTGCAATTCTAGAGGGTGTAGGTAGCTTTCGTAGTCGATCCGGATTTGACCATCGTGTCCTTGTGGTTCTGGTAGTTGATCTGTTGCCGAAGGCCGAGACGATCCCTGAACGTTTTGCCAATGTTCATCACGGCCTCACGATTCTGCGAGTTGGCGGTCCAAATGGCTGCGGAGTGGCGCATTGTAATATGCATTAGTACGATGTTTCGATGCTGTATGGTGCATACTCCGGAAGATACTCACAGATTTTGTCAATCTTTTGACGTACGTTCACGATCGCACCACAGATCTCGTCCGAGTATTCGAAAGCTTCACCAATTAGGCACAAAATCTGTGAAAAACAAGGTCAATGCTTGTCAGTGATCAACACTTGCAACAATACTCAGTAATACTTACCGTGTCCAGCCAGTATTTGTCCGAAATATGCTTGTTCGAGTTGAGCGTCCACCGGCCACCACGATTGTTGGCCTCATCTTCCCACATCGGACGGATGTGTGACTTGAACAGCATGTAATCGCCGCCAACCTTGATCTCGGATGGACCGCGAATGTGGTTGAACAGGCTCCAGAAGTCCTCTACCGTCGAGAAGCTAGTCACCTTATTCATCGATTCGGCCCACGTTTTCGATCGGTCCAGCTCGAGGTACCAGAGCGTCCAGGTGTGCTGCAGCGGATGCTTGATCAGACATTCCGGATCAACGACTGCCGTCTCCGGAGCGGCATTCGACGACTCTTGCGTTTGCTCGGTAGCTTCAGTTTGCTTCTGCTGTTGCTAGACGGAACGGTGAAGGGAAAAAAGAATGAAGAACCAGATGGATTACTTTAAATTCGCTAGCCCAATTCTCGCCAGGACCGTCGCATGCTGTTATACTACGGGATAGTGTTCATAGATTGTAGCTCCGTATGCGTTGCACTCTAGAAAGCCAGCTCCTGCACCACTGAAACCGTAGGGCGGAAAGAACGGGGGAGGAACGTTAATTCTTCCACCCATCGACGACGGTCTACGGTAAGCAATTCTTCCGGCGTTCATGATTCTATCTTCTACTTTCACTGCGTACTGCTTGAAGGCTTTCCGACGAATAGTTCACCGCCATACCCTCCAATATCGTTCAATGATAGCTCTGATTGCATTTTCATCCTGCAAAAATGCTCCTAGCAACCAACGACTTTCTCCGTTGGCAACCGACTTTCAGTCCAAAAATCCTGCCTGCTTATCCTTTCGTCTCGGTCGAGCAAGCATGTTGCAACCTTCATGATTCGCCGTCTTCTTCCCTCCCGTGCGCTTTTCTACCTTCACCTGTCCCGCTCTGACACCCGTGATTTGTCAAGGGCGACCAGCAGCGAGAGAGAGAGTTCTTCTCGTATGGAGACTGCTACGGGAAAGATAACCTCACTAAATCCCGCTTCGATGAAGAAATGCCCGGGAATACATGCCAGTCACCCGGGTGTCGCGTGGTCCTTCCGCGCCCCGCCTAACCGTTGGTCTGTCTCGTGGCACACACTCCATCGGAACGGAGGAGCGGGGTGCCCTCTTCTCCCTTCCGATAGTCGAAGAACTTGCCAACGGTGCAAAAAGCTGACAAGAGTTTATACCATATTTGGCTGGGCCGCAGACGGAGCGCCGCCGGGCCCGGCGCACCCGCGAATCTGCCAACAGGACATCTCCAAGGATCGCCGCACTTTAGCGATTCTTCGCGAACATTATGCAAAGGTGACGAGAGTCCACCGCGGAGCGATAGGGAGGGAATTTTCTCTTCGGCAGCGAACGGAACGGAATCCGGGGCAAATTCCACACGGGGAGAAAGCGGCCACGGTCTTGCGGATTGCCTAAGCGTGACGAAGACGGATTTTACCTCAACTTCTTCACTCGATTTTCCAGCCATCGTCGTCGTGTAATCGCACTAAACGGATATTCTGTTGCAGCAGCGGTAATTTCTCACTTTTTCCACTTTTCTTCAGCGATCCTCGAAGGGGGTCGTGCGGGCGAAAAGCGGGCGACGTGGGGCGAAATATTTGACAGCGCTGTCACAAACGTCAACGAGCGTCAGGCGAAATCATTAAATCGAGTAGCTGAACGAAACTGCTCGAATTTTACTTACTGTTCGAACTTTTAAAACTCAGCGGAAATCCCCTGTGTTTGCCTGAACTGATTTTTGATTCATTTTATTTGAACAACTAAATTATACTTTCGATTGATGATTTCCCCTGCAGATTCGCCTCATCAGATAGCTGCTTCTCGATCCGCTTCATCGTTGACCGGGGAAGGTGCAGCAGCTCCGCCAATCGGTTCACATACTCCCGCTGGGAGGCGACCATGCGTTTCCTGTTCGTGTTGGTGGCCGCCACATCCTGCATCTCCCGTTCCATGAGCTGCTCCAACAGCTTCGTCTTGGCACGGCTAATCCGAGCTGCCTCCGTGTTACGCTGTCGCTGCCTCTGTTGCTCCGGTGTGCGCGTTTCATGCTCGGGGAACGTGCGTGCCATATTCCGGTGGTATACGATCGGAAACTTGGTACCCTCGAGGACCTTCGACGGCAGTGTCTTGCTCGGCATTAACGTGCTCACCATCCGTCTGTTCGTGTATGGAGCGGCCCGTGAGGATCGTCGATTGGGCAGTGCCAACGAAACGACCGTCGAACGACCGGATTCGGACTCCGTTTCATCTTCACTGTGCTCATCTGTGCCGTCCCAAGCGATCTGCAGACGACCCTCATCCGCAGCACTATCATCACTGATCGTTCCCGTCGAGAGCAGCGACAAGTCCGTGGCATTGCCACCTTCCAGCGATGGTTCGTACTCGCCCAAGGAAACGGAAGTCAATGCGGCTTCCCGCTGCAGTCGAGACCAATCGAGAGTGTCCGATGTCTGTTGTGAACCGCGAACCATAATTTCAACCGATGCCGTCGACGACGTGGGTGAGTCGCGATAGTGAAACACCACGATCGGATCCGCGTGTTGATCCTCTTGCTCTGTGGCAGACCGCTGGGTACACATTCTGTTGCCACCGAAATTTGCCTGGACCTTTCGAGGGGTTTCAGAGAACACTTATTGATGCCACTTTAGCCTTCGACTAGAAATGCTTACCTTGAAAAGAAGGACGCGAGATCCTTACAGCTGGAGGGATCATCTAACACTAAATGCGTCGTGCGTATGCTGCCAAGGGTAACGGGCGATCCTTCCAGTTGTCCACCGCGCAGACGCAAAAGACGCACTACCCGCACGTGTCATGCGATGACCAAAGTGTGTGGTACAGAGAATGGCTCCAGTTTGGCTATTCGTACCCGCCATCAAAGAAAAATACCCGATAAATACCCATATCGTCCGTGCCACGCCTTTGCACAGTGATCGATCTCCTTACGCATAAGTTTGCTAAAATTCTACATATGACCATCACTGCACACACTGTTATCTTATCGAATTGCGCAGTTTTTGTGGGATCATAGCACTGCACGGGATGCAAATTGATCCGTGGAGAATATTAGGAATGGTGGAACGGTTTACAGATCAGATATTCTATGTTGCATACATTCAAAATGTACGTAAAAGAGAAACTACCATAGTTTGGTTTGTATTTTATCTGCTTTTGATTTTATTTCAAAATGGTTCTCGCCTTCTTCTGCATCGTCTGCACAAATGATTGCCAGTATACACGCACATATAAACACACACGATGCGTTCGATTTCTCTGGGTTTTTTTATCATAAAAAATATACGAAATTGCTTTCTCTCGTATCGCTTAGCGCCACAATGCTCTATATGTGCTCATCCGCATTCGCAAACAACTCACATGTTGCACCTATGCTTACAATCAAAGCTTCATTACGATATCATGGTACAATGGTTCTGGCCTGGTTTCGATCTCTCTACTCGGAAAATCGCAAGAATAGAGTGCACACTCCACGGACACTGGCACGGACGCCCATGCTCCGAAATGACGATCGTTGGACTAGTATCTTGACGTGTGGCTGTCGGTGCGGTGTGGGAGGAAATACAGCTCGCCAGGCTCCGATATCGTATAGGTAGCAGTAGTTAATATCATAAACTGCCCTTTAGTTTACTAGCCTAAATGATTGCCTTACAAATTATTTGAATCCTCGGATAGCTCTAACCCTCTAGATTACAGACGAATCGAATCTGCGTGCATTACAAGCCAAAATAAAAGAAACATGGTTAGATCGATCGGACAAGGTACCAAGAAAGAAGAATGACTGACGAAAAGATGACCAACGATGATCGCCACTGAAGAAGCTAGTGCTTTCAAGACGTATTTTAAGCATATCTGGGGTTTATTCAAATGTATAAGCTCCAAAATCGGTAATCCGAAAGTGCACGTCTACCGACCTAGACTCTATAAAACCACAGACGCAATAACCCTCCAACGCCTAAGCTCATGCTAGAGCAGAGGAAATGTACGATCTGCTTTCTGATACTAGATTCCACTGACGCTCCTCACGATCCTCTATATCAATGCTTGGCAGTAACTGGGTTTTTGGGTATTAGGGTTTGGATGTTTTTCTTAAAAAAGCAAAACCTGTTTCCACTTCTCCACGTATGCGCATGAACTAATCGGGCGACTAACTGATGAACCTAGCAAAAACCTTATCACAGTGAGAGATCAGAAGAGGTTTTCGTGGTTTTCCATGAGTAAAACCGTGGCTTCTTTTATATCGAAAATGATGGCCCAGATTCCTTTCACCGTTTTTCCTGAGAACAACAGCAGCACATCTGCCTTGTCAAGACGTTAAAATAACAAAAAAAAAACACACGATCAGCACGGCACCTGTTCTTGAGTAGCGTATAGCGCGCTCGGAAGGGGAAACAAAATTAGTTCTGACGATATTTGGCACAAACAGCAAGCAAGTGTTGTTTCACTACAGAAATGGGATGTTTGGTCGCGATCAAGTAATGCTATCGAATCGAGTTTCTATCCTGTACCTCCATACCATACCCATTTGCTGGACAAACCATTCGGGATAACCAATGGGTTTCCCACGTCCTTTTAGCTGACTGTATCGACTCTGACTGTTTCTGCGGGAGGTTTCAAAAAAAAACAGCAACATTCTGTACCAATCTGTATCCGTTATAGCGTGTACGCATGTATGGTTTGGTAGCCCTTGCTCCTTTTTCTTCTTTGTTTCAGTAATCTGTTTTCCCCGTTCGCTTGATCCCTTGGTGCTCTTCAAGCGGCCTTACTAACGAGACAAGTAAAAGGTATCTCTATATGCATTTAAAAATATATCACCCATCTAAATATTCCATTTCGGTCTTCGCCAAACCTTCCTTTGCTTGTAGCATCCTCCTCTGCCTCCCACACTCGCTTACATCGTACACCTGACGCGGTTCACTGGCTTCAAGACGTCCCCTCCTTTCCCCCCATCGAACCGTATGCGACCGGTCTCACAGCACTCTCGGGCGTTCTACAACAGAGAACGCGTAACACACGCATAGCACATTAGTCAACAACAACAACAGCAACGACACAACACACAGCAACAAATCAATCGCAGGCGCCACACACGCTTCGTCCGCTAAAAGGCGTCTAAGAGCCACGCGCGAACAAAAACGGCCAACACCGCAGGCATACGATGTCCAGAGTGTTTCCCAATCTTCTCGTCCAATCTCCAACACGCTCTCTCCTTCCTTCTCATATCACGCATAAGATCCTTCTCTTCAACAACAACATCAACCAATCCACTTCGTCTCCGTCTCCATTATATTACTGGCCCAGCGCATCCTGTCTTTCTGGCGATGGCCTCGCTGCAATCATCATGTCATGTATCGCATAATTTCACGTAAGGCATACAGCAGTTCCGCCTGATTGCGAGCTTCCAAAATCATAAGGTTGATGTGTACCTACAATAGGAGTTCAACGGTGGAATTAGTCATTGTTACCGACCGGCTGCAGCTGTGCGCTTACCTTCTCACTATGCAGCAGCTCCACCAGGACACTGTCGTAGTCGAGCTTGGTGATGCGCTCCGGGAAACAACAGGCCGTCTTGATAAACATCTTAAGCGATCGATCGAGCAGCTGGTTCACCTCGCCGTAATCGTAATCATCGTACCGGATACCATAGATGCACTGGATGTAGTTCCAGATCGCACGCCGAAATTTGGACGTATCGACGTTCTTGCGCCCAGCGATCGTGTAGTACGTCAGGTTGTAGGCCACCCGGAATTTATCGTCCAGATAGAACCCCACATCATTGTACAGTCTGTTCACCAGCGAGTACGCATGATCATCCCAGGAGTAGTCCTGTATCCGGAACGTTTGCGGAATGTTTTCCGCACCTCGACGTGCAAAGTCCTGGTAGGTGAACCCGGGATCATCGACGTAACGACCGATCTGCTGCGGCACTTCGGCCGATGCTTCCCGCATAACCACGGCCGGTAGTTCGGCTGCCTGCAGTTCGACGTGCTTGAAGCGATTGCTCAGCTCCGTCTCGCTACACTCGTCGTTCTTCTCCGACAGTCGCTTCATGCGCTGCATCAGCGCATCGACCGTCACCTCTGGACGGATGTTACCTGTGAAAAAAACAGGACATTAGTAACGGAGTTGCTTTGAGCCGTTGCCATGCCATTTTTCAACCTACCACCATCGTCGGCTAGTTGCGGTAGCAACAGCTCAGACTGCTGCGCCGGCTGCGATGGCTGCTGCTGAGCATTGTACAGATCGTTCAGATGATCGAACGCAGTCTTCTGGCTGAGAACGTTGTTGTTTTCGATGACCTTGTGACTAGTAGTGACCGCGTCCAGCTCCTGCGTTAGACCGCAGGAGAACACGAACGACGAGAGAGAGTGAAAGTGGGCCAGCAGTACGATCGCGTGCACCACCTCCGACAGCGACCAACTGTTCTGTCCCTTCGTAAGGCGCTGCAATCGAACCGAAAGAGTTGGAGAGCGGAGTTATTTGGGAGTTTTCTTCACCAAAATGAACGTCCGTTGCGCGGCAGACAGATTCTTACCTCGATGTGTGTTTTGTTGAGCAACCACGGACGGTGGGCAAGGATTTTGTTAATGTCCGCTATGGCACGCAGCTTAACCGGGATGTGCTCGAGCCCGTTCAGCCAATTGGGATCACCTCCATTCGCCACAAACACCTCCTCGTACAGGTTCACCAGGTAGGTGCACTTGTGCCGGGCGGCAGCCTGGAAGATAATGCAGAATGCGATAAATTTTTTCCCTTTCTGGCGATGAATCTTCGCTTTGTTCGGATCACTTGAACCTACCATAATGGCGATGTAGTTTCGATAGTCGTACGGCAGCGGACCATCGCACTGCATCACGAATCGCTGCGTTTTGAGGAAATGGTTCAGATAGCGGGGATGGTACGCGATCACCTTTGTGACATGGTCCAGGTTCGAGTCGTCCGTCGGCGCATTCTTTGAGCCGTACTGTAAAGGAAGGAGAAGAAGAAGAACAGAAACAGAACATTAATCCGAATGTTTTCGATTTCACGAAAAGATCAAACACAACACATCTTGAGCCGGAAAAACAAGCCTGTGCGCGATCGCCCGTAAATTATCTCGCCACACACGGTATACAGGCACACACACACATGCTCTTGTCCCGGCGGAGTGCTTCTTGTCCTGATAAACCGAATCCAATCGAATCGAGAGTGACTGACGTCAATGGACGCTTGGATGCTGACGGGAACCAGACGCACGTTATAGTGCGCGGTGAACTCATTTTCCGCGGCCACATCCGCGCGCGATTGCGATTTGTGGCCACCGTCGTTATGACCCACGGCCGGTCAGGCGTTTCTGGAACATACCGCGAGCATCGCGTGGTAGAATGGAATGAGCTAGTAGCTAATTATTACCATGATCCTCGGTCATCGAGCGTGCGATAAGATAAGCGGAACGGAACGGAACGGAATGATGCAGGATCAGCGCGAAGCGCGTGTGTGACGAACTTCGCAGGAATCCGTGCGATTCCCTTTTCTGGTAGCTTCGACAACGAGCCGAAGGAAGGAGTTTACATTATCGAGCTTTTGTTTTTTTTTGTTTTTTGGTTTGCGCTCAACAAGCACCACGAGACACCGCGGGGTTCTGCTTCCATCAGCTGTAATTTGATGGCGAACGGAAGTGCCCGGTGCTGCTAACGGTACAACGAACGCAGGACACGTTAGCAATTCTCCCTTGCAACGCGTGGCAGTTTTATCGCTTTAGTATAATGTTATGGAAACATTAAGAAGTCTTCCTATGGCCAGGGGATCATCATTCGCCAGGAAATAAAAACAGAAGAGCTTGCGCTTAATCAGATTGTTTGTGGTGTCCCCAAAGGCAATAGATTAACACACCCTGTTGATGCTACAATTCTCCCCCACTGTCCACAATGGCCAGCAATAAGTGCGAATGGTCCGAGATCCAGCGTTCGTTGTTTGTCAAAAACAGATTACGGTGCTGACTGTGCACTGTTGACACACTGATGGTGGCCTGATTGTTGCAATGTGTGCCCCAACGGTGATCTCCTGCTACAGCACCAGCACCGGTCTATCCCTTTACCGCTACCGCTATTTACGAACCGTGCGATGCTGGTCAGTAAACCGATAAATATGGCACCTGGCCATGGTGGAGAGAAGACCGGTCGGTCGTCCGGATGTTTACCGGTCCTGCACATTGCCGCTCACGTGTTCCATCGTAGCTCGCTTACCGGCCGGTAAACAAGGGCTAGCGAGTGCCATTCCTATAAAATTCCTTCGCTTCGCCGCTTTCCGGAAACGCCTGGAAGCTGGAGTCGGTGCATCAGGCGCAACCCTCCGGGTACAGAGATCACGTTCCCCTAGGCCCGGGATGATAAGAGGTCCGCTTATTCGCTCCGCAAGCTTGTTGTTATGAATCGCATCGCGATGAGATGAGTCCAGATGAGGACCAGCTGGACGCTGCTGTTCTCGCGATGTCCAAATGCCTATCGACCGAGCACCAGCACAAGCACCAGCACCACCAGCACCGGCAGCTAGGTGATAAGTGACCGGGTAAACAACGTTGCATAAGCGCCCGGTGATCGCGCTTGTCACCCTTCCTCCGTTACAGTCGCTCCGTACTTCCGAATTACCGCTAGCGCTAGACGAATCAGTAACATTGTTGCCAGCTTCAGTGAGCGATGCGAGCGCGCGCACGCCCGCAAGGTTGCCTCGACTCGACTCGATCGTCGAGTCCGATCGTCATTAACCCACTTTGCGGGTTTTTGCAGGTTGCAGGTTGGAACGATGGAGCGATTGGGGGCGAAGGAGATTATTTGCAAAACAAATCGATCCACGGCCGATCCTCGCCGCGCCTCGTTGCGTTGGTTTTGTGGTTAGCAGCTGCGCTAGAGCCCCTTCCCCGCGCCATTACTCCATCCGCCAGTTTCCGTGTGAGACGACACCGATGACACCACGGAACGGCGCACGGAAGCACAGTCAGTCATTAAGCACTTACGATCACGAAACGATCGCGATCGGCCTTGAATAGTTGACTACCGATCGATTAGTAATCTCCAGAGCGAGCACTTATCTGCATCTCCGGGATATTATTAATGATGATAACATTTCTCGTTCGATGTTGTCCTTCATCCTTTTTATTTCCCTTTTTCGGTGTCCATCGGGTTTTGAGAACGCTTAGATCCAGGAGGTCCAGGTCGGTTTTTCGCCCTTCTCCCTTGTCCGGACAACCACAACAGACAGGCAGTTACCGGCTGGTGTGTGTAATTTATTCTTAAATGAGCGTGAACCCAGAACGAGGAAACGAGCTGTTATCACAAGCATTCAATCCAGCCGGTAACGAGCTGTTACCAGGAATCCGGTAGTTCGCGGCCCTCCTAAGGGGCAAGGCAACTGGCCATCAATCATTTTGTTGGCGGGGCGACCGTTCCCCAAAACCAGACAGCTTCCAGACAATTCCTCCCGCTAGCGTAGCCGAGAGTGGATCATTATCATACCACATACACTCATAGTACATACAAACACACAGTACACAGACCTGGTCGCGGCCGGTGGTGTCTGATATCACGCAGCAGCAGCGTGTGATAATGATTATCTCACATGGAAATGAATTTGAATTTGCAGACCACCTTCTCCCCCTGCCTCAAACAGGGTGGTGTGTGGTGGGTGTGGTGTATCAATATTTGGTCTTCCAATAGTTGGCACCTGGTGTTCACGGTACGCTGGACACACCTTGCGAGGACCACAAATACACGCGCACACACACACGCGCGCGCACACAAAATGGTAGAGAGAAAGTATGGGTCTCCTTGGCTGCATCGAATCAGCTGTCCTTGCATGATGGTCCGGCAAGGGGTCGGGGTTCCAGGATGCTTGTGGTCAGCTGGCTAATTTAAGGGGCGCGAGAAAGCGCACCTTCGCTTCTTATCGGTCCCTTATTTTTTATTGGGAAGCCACGGTACGGTTGTCTTGCGGAAGTGAAATGGACAAAGTGCTTCAAAAAGGGAAATGTTACAAAGCGTTGCGATGGCACGGGGATGACCATTTCGCACACACGTCATCCTCTCCTTGGGGAGGCAGCAAGATTACGAACCATAAGGCCCACACCATAAAGGTTTACGATCGGTCATGCGGATCTACCACGAACTGATGCGCCATCAGCCGGTTCGTGCGTCCGTCCGTCCGCCATCAATGCACCAGATGTGCAGCCTGTTTGGCGAGCGGTCAAATGTGCCAAAAAGCCGTAGTATACACGCAGTGTGCGGTCCCCGGTTTACAATTCGGGCACGATCGAGCGTCGGTTGATGGTTTCCTTATACACCGTACAGCAAACGCTAGCTGACCGGTTCGGATTTACGAGATGCATTTATTGCACCGACGTGCCGCAGGGCTGTAAACATACTAGCGCAGGGGGGGCTGTAAACATACTAGTCCAAGGTCAGCACTGCAGATTTATTTCCGGATCGGAACACGTGATCTTACTAATTCATGTAATCCTCACTGTTCTGACAAGCTTGGGCTTCCAGGTGTTTGCTTGCGATCGTGCGACAGAGTCATTCGTAGGGCACGGATTAACTGTTACTTAGTACTAAGAGTACGGTTCGAGGATCGTGATCTTCAACTAAGTATTCAAAAGAACAGAACACTTGTAAAGCGTGCAACGAATCAAAGCTTACAAACATAGGAGCTCGCTGGCAGAGTAAACAAAATCGTAAATAACCTCGTCGTAAATTGAGTTCCTTGCAGCCCCTCGCCCGCACACAACAAATGTTGTGCCTACATTCGGAAGGAATGTCCACACCATTAATGGCCACCAGAGATCCACTTCCGCCATCAACAACCGCTCGCTCGCACGCATTTGTCTCTTCCATCACAAGCGCTGCCAGTCGGCAGCTCTTGGCAGCGCGCAGCGACAGTTTAATGGAAAATACTATTCCCGGCTCTCGCTCGACGCCGGAAGATCATTGGAGAGTGGCGCCAGGCGCCACTGACCTCAACCCAACCGGACGCGTACCCCAAATGAAGGTACCGGGCGGTTCAAGGTGTGAAAAGGGGGGTCCAGAGAGTAACGGATCAGTTTTTTGTTTTGTTTTGGGACAAATAAGAAATGAGATGCTACCGAGGATCACTTGTACTGCTCCTTCTTGTAGTAGCGGCCTGGGAGAATCCAAAAATAAAATCCGAAAATTCGAAAACTGATACCAAGCGCGAGTTGTTGTGCCCCATGTGCCCTGTCCTGTCCTGTCCTGTCCTGTGTCAACGCGCGCGTCTCCGATGGAACGATGGTTTATCTCTCACGCCACCAGAATTAAGACGCAAAAGTGTCGGCCACAACCCACCCCCTGGGTGCACCATCGGGCAACGCGCGGGAGCTATGCCGCTGCTGACAGATTCTCCACATTTTTGCCAGCGCGTTGCGTCCTTCAACCATATGTGTGTGTGTGTGTGTCGCCTTGGGTCTCTCTCTCCAACCTTGCTGCCCTTCAAATTCCCCCCTCTTTTGAACCCTGGTGGGGTGAGAACACGCGATCTTGGTGTGAAGATCGCCCAACGCTCGGTGATGACAGATTCCGATCGTCGCAAGTGCTTCGCAAGCGCAGGCCCCTTCACACAACACAACATGTGGTCCTCCGCGAGTCAACAAACGCTTCCGTTTGGCCCGTGAACCTCGAAAACAATCCATGGCGTCGCGCCCCCTGAGAGGCAAAAGGGATCTAGTAATCCGATAGTGGGACCCACGCGATTGATGGAACTCGGTCGGATCGTGAGTGAGAGAGAGAGAGAGAGAGCAGACCGCAGTGCCAGTAGCAGCATACTTTCGCAAGTCCACGGTCAAGTTCCTTTTTTACGAACCATTCCAAACGAGGTGGGGCAGAGATATTCGCGTTACGAAATGAGGCGACACGGACTTCACGGAGAGAATCAAAACAAAGCGATAAATTATGAAGCTGGGCCAAGCAAAATGGCCGTTTGGCCGTTCGGCCAAAACCAAACACTCTCCGCGTGAGCGGTGGTGATGGGAAAGTCGCCGAGCCGGAGCCACACACTCGCTTGGTTCCGTTGTTTTCGTGGATATCGGTGGACCTTGGACAAATGATTTCACCATTTCAGCAAGCACGGTTCTGTTGCCGGGGGGTTAGGGGTGAGGCCAGTGATGATTGAGTTAGTGTCTGATTTGAACCGTAGCGAGCGGGACCGTCTTCCAGCAAGCGAAAGAACCACAGGCGTCGATCGCGTAGATGGTGCTGCAGCGGTAGTAGTAGTAGAGGCAACTCGGTCTAGTTTGTCCACTTATAGGCACACTTCCAATTACCACCGGAGGGAGGGAAGCCGACGACCATAAAGTTCAATTATAATAATTCTATTTTTATAGGATTTGGCTTCTCGGATCGGACACCTCGCCTGCCCGGGCGGTTGGTTACGTTCACTCCGCCAAAAACAGTAGAGGACAATCAATCATAAATCACTCTATTTCTCCGTACAAGGCGCAAAACGTAACCGCGGCAGCGGGGATGACATATTCGTCTCCGGGTGTACTCCCAGCAGGCGACGACTTCATATGTCACAACCGTGCGCGCGCGCGCGTACGACTATGACATTCGTGTGTAGTAGGCGTCGCGTTTTGGTCGTGCCTAACCATAACAGCCGGCCGTGCCCCTCTAGAATTGTTACAGAAAATGTTTTATGCATTTTGGATGCTACCCCTTACAAACGCATACACCGCTCGCTGGATAGCTGGCTAGCTGTGCATTATCCGCATTTGCTGTTGGTGGTGCGCGCGCGAGTCACGTCATAACTTCGCACCAAACCGCCCGGTGGTGGTGGTGCCTGTTACGTGCAACCCACACGCCCAGCACGCCATAGGGAGAGGGGCTCACCGATTAAGCCGCGATCGCGGCGCTCCACCATCCACTCAGGTCCATCACCGTTTCTACTGCTGCTGCTGTTGCTGCTGCGACGCCGATGATCACGTTTTCGGATTGTGTTCCGTTTGCGCTTGTGCGTGCCACTCCCCATCCCCCTCTACCACGGAGAGTGTGCGTCCGTTGTTTTTTAGTATATATTGGCCGTGTTATATTATATTTCTGCCACATCAACTGCCGCATCAATTAGCATACATTAAAGAGCCTGCTGCTGCGGTGAGCGTTGTAAACAAAACGCAGAACCGCACGCCACAACCACTCATGTGTGTGTGTGTGTGTGCGGCATGACGGGCGCACATCGTGGCCAATATTGCGGGAATGCTAAACTGCGAAGAACCGCTTCGATCGCTCGTTGGGATCGTCGGCGTACACCACCGTACGCCTTTACGCGTGCATCCAGCGCGGATGGAGCAGCATTCCGGATAGGAACCGATCGTCGATCCGATCGCCGGAGATCATCTGCCACAACAACAACAACAGAGCACAACACAATGGGCGCGCACGCTGTTACGATCATCCGATGGATCCCGTGGCTTTGACAAGGGCCTGTAACAATCGGATCCCCCCTTCGTTCGTTCTCTCGTCTCTTCTTCCTCCTACCGCTGAGTGAGATCAAATTTCATTTAGGTGAGTCGCTAGAAGATACCATCTCCGATGGCACTTGTTGCTACTTCACTCTACCCCGGGGGGAGTATGTCACTCTTGTGCCCTGTATTGGGTATAGACACGCGTATACTGAGGCGATTCAAGTGTCTATTCATGCGCATAACATAACATATAATGCTTGTTTTGACACTCGCCGAGACTGCGAGTATCAGGAGCCGCGCAACGATTTGAAGTTGAGTCTCTTATCTGGCACTTGTTTGCTCTGACCTTTGCCCGTTTCCAATAACAACAACTACTTCCAACTCCGGAAACACTCCGGGTGTAACACAGATGCTCGCTCACAATGGGGCCACAAACAATTACACACATACCACGCATCCAGCCTACTACCATCATCATCATCACGAGGGTGTTCGAGTGGTCTTTTATGCAAATTGATGCTACAGTATCAGAAACTCCGGGGCAACAATGGAAGAACTGTCGCGCATGGACAAGGGTTTATAACACTAACATATTTCTGGATAACGCTCAACCCCAAAAAGACTCGGCCACTGTCATCACGGGCGTGGCGCATTGTGTTGACCTCGCTAAACATAAACCATCACCGCGATATGGATCGACGGCACGACGAGAAGACACTGAAGACTGAAGATCACCCGGCTCCCGGTAGTGAGGACCTTTGGACCCCCTGTTCTCGCCTAGGGGTTTGTGGACATGTTGGAACCGGAACGACCCAACCGCAAGGGGTTCCATCACCAATTGAACAGGCGGCTCTACGCTCTACGTCGTCGCTGCCTGATGATGATGATGGTCAAATTATGCCGAAGGTTACGTGTTATTCTTCGAGGGTCGTCCTCCACCTTCACACCCGGGTGGAGGGGTTTTGTATTCTTTCGGGCCGCCGAAAAAATGAAGCGACGATTAGAATACAAAGTGAGTCGTGCTGGTGCGCGAAGCGATCGAGTGTGTGGTGTAGGTGGTAGCATATTTTTGCCCCTTCCCAGTAACCACCAGTAGTGTTAAACGGTTCCGGCATTAGCATACAGTACAAAGCACCACCACCTATTCTCTACCATAAACGCATTGGAACAGATTAGTGCATTCTTCCGTTTTATGCGATGCGCGATGCGATCTGTAAGGTCAACCTTTGTAGACCTCGAGGAGTGCGCTGATTCGATTGCGAATTGTTTTTTTTTCCATTCTAATAGCACCCGTACAGCGCATAACAGACTAGGTCAGGATTGATTACTGCGTGGCAGTGCGGTGTAGCGAATCGTCGGACACAACACTGCTCCGATAAGCCGCTGCAGATCCCCAGTACAATGTACTCTTTTTCCAGTGATATGGAACTGACGGACGGACGGATGGATGGTCGAGAAACCATCCTCTCAAGCCAAACTCAAGCAGGATGATGTAACACGACAGTAGGATTGCAGCATCAGCACCAGTAGCACTGGCGGCGCGCGCTTCACTATCAAAATCGCGCCACAACCAGGCGTCTCCACGGCGGTCGGTAGGTAGGTAGGTCACCATGGGCGGTGAACGCAGCAGCAGCATTCGTTCTCGATTCCGGTTTTGGTTCACGAACCTTGCGGGATCAGGTTCTCCCTGACCTCGCCCGCCTTCGATTGTGCCGTGCGGCCAACAATGGCGATAAGCAAGCCGCGAATGACGCGTGCAAATCGGAGGAAGGTCTTGGTAGGTCTCGCGTCTCTTGCGTCTTCTCTTGAAGGTCCAATCGCAAAACGTCTCAACATCGTACCATCCATTATCTCCAGTGCGAGAGATACTTTGTGACAGTTTTTTGTCGGTGATCGCAGCAGCAGCAGTCCTCAGTGCCAGTGACTGGTTATTGGCATTTGAGATAAGACGCGTCACGAATCACGATGGGGTTTCGGTGCCCAAAACCTGGACCAAACCATAAAGCCCCCGGTGTGTGTGCAGTGATCGCGCACCACTGCTCTCGCCATCACCAGAAAAGGGAAAGAAAACCGATCATAATGCGAAGATAGGCGCGGCAGAACCGTGGCACCGAACCGAAAATAACCCCTCTCTTCCCAAGGCAAGTCCGGTCTGGAGCACGTCCTGTCCAAAAACAGCCACTGGACAGGGCACAGAACGGTCCCTCCCCCGTGTTTTACGAGATCACGGGCCCAACCATGTTATCTGTTCGATCGCCATCTTACCGTGCCAGCCCGGCCACAGCTGCGGCCACTAAAATCACTGCCCGGCCGGCCGGACCCGCTGTCTCGTGCGATCGGACAGATGGAAGTAGCAAGAGGTGGAAGAAGAAGAAGAGCAGCAACACTCAGCAGCTCAAGGCGATCATCGGCGATCGGAATCGAGAGCCAAATGGCCGGTGAGGTGGCGAATCGAGAGCCCGAAAGGGGGCCGCCGCCGCCGCGATTCGCGCTATAATTAGTATTTATTTATACACTACAGCAACAACTTGCGGTGGGTCCGGTAAACAACTATTTAATGTTGGATCACAACATCGCTCGGGTCCCTCCCTCTCTCTCTCTCTCTCTTTCTCTCTCCTTCTCTCGCCCTGCCTCGAAACCGCTCCTTTCGCTTTTGCAACTGTCCGGTTGTTTTGATTCCGATTGCGTGTTTCTTAGTTCCCTTTTTTTTTTGTTTTAAATCATTTTGCCCGATTGTTGATTTTTGCACCTTGGGAAAACGACTATTCTGCAATGAAACCGATTTGGGGGCCCGCGATGGGTTTGCTTTTCAATTTATTTCTGGCAATTATTATTGTAAATGATCACACCAAAGGAAAAGGACGAAAAGGATCCTGTTCACCTTGCTCGCCTCGCTCTCACGGGGCAGTGGAATTTGGGTTTGCAAAAATAAACAACACGTTAGCTTTTTATATGTTTCCATCAAAATTCTTCGGATTAAACCAAAAAAAAAAACGAAACAAAAAATGGCGATCGATGCCTGCTAAGACTATAGAACGCAGACAGCAGGCACACTGGTATCTAGGATTGGTGCAAATTTCTACTAGAAGGCCGCTGCTCGAGCTCGTTCGGTCGAAGCAACCGTTGGTTTTTTTTGTTGTGCTCCAGTGTTCCAGTTTTTTGGTTTCCATTCCATCTCGTAACACCAGCCCCAAAACCCGGCTTCAAAGGGGTTTTCGTTCTTAGTTTCGATTTAATTTTAGAACATTCGTGTGCTTTTATCATCTGTGGATAAGCGTGCTTCCAAGAAGAAAACAATTCCGACTCATTGCACTGAGGTTTATCTTTCGTGGGGAGTCGGGACTATCATGAACACGATACTAACCGGATGACTAGGCTTCTCGAAAACCAATGAAACACTGTAGCACTAGCAGATAATTGCTGCACACGTGCCATCTACTACCAACAGTGTAACTCGCTCCAGTCATATGAAATATGACTGGATATACAATTAATGATTTTACTAAGCATATCTGGCCTGATAAACCGCTTCAGAACTGCTTGACTCATATTTCGCGAACCATTGCTTTCGACTTAGCAGGCCAGTAATCAATGTATGCAATAGCGTTGCAAATACGAGATGATTGCATTGTTGCTTATCTTGCGTTCAAAACGCCTAGGCTAGGCCAAGCGAGATAAGAACATCGGCATGACTTTCCATTTCTGCAAAACCGGTATCCATCTTCGACGGCGCTGCTCTTCAAGAGGTGCCACCAGATACAACGTATCGACGTCGACGATACCACTCCTATTTCTGTTCTCGCGTTGATCGCGTAAACAAGCCGCTGTTGTGGTGTACTAGAGCGCACGATAAGCACAACCAGCGAATGATGATGAAAATACATTCCACTTCCACTTCCACTTCTTCTTCTTCAAGAAGATTTGCTCTAGATTCGCGCGCGTACTTACTGCGGTGCGCTGCCGCTCGAAGGCGGCGAAAAACAAAAACGAATCTAGCGTAACGTAAACAAACTCCCGGTGCGCGCCGTGTTTCGACACGCCAAAGACACCTTCTCTAGGTCTCCGATGTTGGGTGGCGGTGGTGCACTCGTTTGTAACAGACGGCGCAGGTCCCTGTGCGCCAGCTCGTCTACTATAAGCCGCGTACCGCCGTTCAGAAGCTCCTTCTATTCTTCATCAGACTTTTCTCTCTCTCTCTCTCTCTCTCTCTCTCTCTCTCTACCACTGTCTCTTGGGTCCGGGAAGGGGTATAAAGATTTTACAAATGGGTTCATTGAACCAACGGGTGGGTGACACACGAACTACGCAATCGACCAGTTGCCTGCTAGCTGCTGCTGCTGTTGCTGCTGCTGCTGCTGCTTATCGGCCCAAGTCACCAGAAGGCCAAAAGCATTGGGGAGCAGATATAAACAACGAAAGTCAACAACACTCGGGCCATCATGGCCCGATGCAACTTGGAGCTGTTGCTGTCGACCAAACCGAGGATGGCGACTTATCAGCCCATGAGCCCGATAAACGTGGTTTTGAACATCTCTTGAAATTAGAAACCGATCGCCGGTCGACTGTTTACTGTTTACTGAGAAGCAGCAACAGCAGCATCATCATCATCAGCAGCAGCAGTTTGATCGCCAGCGGATCATTTTACATTCACTAGAACGCAGGCCAGGTTCAGTGCGCGGGGTCAATTACTATTTTTATATTCCGTCAGATGTTTTGATGGCTCGGACTTAGCGCTCCGGCTCGCACTAACGTAGAAACGAGAACGTCAACAAACTTATCCGTCATCGCGAGGCCAATCTGCTGTATCTGGGTACATATAGTGCAAGTGTGACCTCAATCGCGCGGGACCGAGTTGTCAACGACAGTCCGACCGTGGAGGAGCGTGGAGAGGGGGTTCTGTATAAGAAATGACCAAAAACTGTCGTAAATCAAACGACGCCTTGCCATTTCTTTTGTAGGTCGCGTGTGCCCCGGCATACATCAGGCGCGATCGTGAGCCAATAAAGTGAAAAGGAGGGTGGTGGTGGTCCGGCGATATCTCCCCGGTGCTTTGTTCCTTATTCCTCTGTAGCTATTCGAGCAACAGCAACAGAGGAGAGAGGAAGAGGAGGAGAATATAGATATATGCGAAATGTTGTTTTGTTTTCGCCCATTTGCCGCGGACACGATGTTCTACTTCCTTCAGACGGACGCCCCGAACCGAAGGTTAACCGGATGGTCAAAGTTATGCGAGAGAAGAATCGTAGATAAGAGCACGGACTAATGGCCCACCCGTCCTAAATCAAACATCGCGAGCATCGGGAGCATCGCGGACAGGCGAGCACGATTGATGGCCTCGTGAGTGCTAAGGGATAATGCGAGGAATTAGCTGCAATTATTGGACATGCTCGAGGACAATCCGGATAATGTAATTTGTACCGCGAGGTCCCCGGCTTGGCCGACGCTTGGACGTGCGGACAACGATAACGAACCAACAAAACGTGCAGAGAGGGGAGTTTGGGTTAATGATTTGCTAACATCGCTGCTCCATCGCTGTCTCCAAGAAGCTGGAGACGCTCGCTAATAGATGTACAACACTCTTCCCCCAAGTCTTTTTCTTCTTCTCAAGCGTCAGTCCGCGCTGTTGTCATGCCCCCAAGACGCCAAATTGTGTCGGTCGGTAACAATGCACACAGCCGCGCAGTGCCAGTCCCAGTTGGTCCCAAAAATAGAATGGAGACTTCTTGGAGCAAACCGAAAGAGAGACCTCGCCGAAGAGTGGGAACCAGGGGTTGAGGTTATGGTTCTCCACAACCCCCGCTCCCTTCTCCCAATTGGCTCGGTAGGCGGTTGGCGTTATTCAAATGCTGGCTCTGGCTGGCTGGCTGCCTGCCTGGCAGTGATAATAAAGCTTAATTTACACCAATTAATTTGTAACCTTGAGCGTCCATAAGAGCGTCCACACGACTGTTCTCATCCACGGCGCACGGGACACCAAACGCGATTGGACGCGATTCTCTCGCCGAATGGTACAGGAAGGGCAAGGGTTGGTGGCCCGGTACCGGTGGGGCAGAGAGGGTGTGCCAGTCAGTGATGTGAGGAATATTAATTGGCTTCCTCCTATATCATTCTCGCTGGTTGGTCGCTGGCCTAACGCGCTGGTGTACCAAGTGCGCGTCCACCAAAAGGGGTCGCAGACTGGCTGTTGCTGCTGCTGCTGCTGTTGCTGGTAAGCGGAAAGATCCTTCGACTGACCCTCGGCCAGCAGACGCCCGGTATTGACGAGGAGGTGAACTGCCATGTCATGCGACTGCGGCTCGTTATAATCGACCTGGCGCCTGTTGTTGTTGCTGCTGCTGCTGTTGGCCACGATCACGATCGTGGCTAGTTGCTTCCGTGCTCCCACCTCCTAAGGTCTGCGCACGTCAAGCATTGGAGTAGCAGCAACAACAATACGTTTCGCTTGGCTGGCTGGCTGGTTGGCCTCTAGCGATCGGGGCGATCGAGCTTGATCGCTACCTATGCGTCACCGTCAACAGCCTAGCCAGCAGCAAACAAGCCACACGATCGCACGATCCAAGTCAGACTCTCATCACCCCAGAAACGGCGACTATCGGGGCCGGTCCATGGCAGCCGGGGAGCGGCTAATCCAGAACCGGTTTCCAAATCCGAAACCTCCAGAGATCCGCAGTGACATCAGCGCATGGCAGCTTCTCGACGTCGCGCGCACAGCCCGAACAGGTTTTAAACAGAATGGCTGGTGGTTCTCGTGCGTTCAATGCTGACGGTAGGCACTCCCTCGCAGTGACTGGAAGCTAAACAAAGCCGTTTCTCCGCTGCCACCCCCTGCCAAGGTTCCGGAGTGGCCGCGTGCGTGCGTGCGCGCACACACACACACGGAGAACCACGACCTGCGCTGACTACTGACACCGAATTTGCGCTCGAGCGCTTCTCGGGCACAACCTACGCTCACTGGGTCAGCGGCAATTAAGTAATTAGCGCCCGGCCGGTCAAATGCCGGTGGATCAGCTGATGGGATTGCTGAGAAGTTTTGGAACACGCCTCGGGGTTCTGGTAGAGAGATGGGTCTATGATCGGGGATTAGACCATAAAATGCGACACTACAAGACCCGGTAGCTACATTGCCGGAACATGATCTTTCTGGTTTTAACTGTGGAACGATCGAACGGCAATGTGACAAAGGGCGTCATAGGATTCATTCACCATAATCTGTGATGATTAACGAGAGTTTCATAGTCCGCTTGATAATGGTCGCTGGTCATAGATATACGCGAATAGATAAGGATGCCGTAGTACCTCTTATCACCCAAGGATGGTGGTAGGTTTCCTGTCTCCTCCTTCTTTGTTTTATCTTTTCCCCCTTGTATGTTGAACAGTTTTTATAGCCTTTCCGACAACGACTAGACATGTAATCAATATTTTATCATAATTTACCGCAATATCTAGGTCGATTGGATCTGTGGTGTGTTGTCGTGGCGTACAGTTTGATTGTCTGGCAGCGATTCTACGCGATCGTTATCGGCTGTCACACCGGCGGTTATCATTGACCTCAAACCTGCCGCTGCGCTTCGTTGTAGCGTTGTATCCCCGATCCTGGAAACATGATATAGGGACATCAGCGGACCGGGCGAACCCTCCAGTCGAAACCGTAGAGCAACCAACCATGTTTAACGTGGAACGCGAGAGGTTTTGTGTTTATGCCATCTTGCGTGTGAACTTCGTGGACTTTCAGACTGCGCCCTTCCATGCCATGCAGTAAAGGTGAGAGTTCACGCCCTGCCATCGTACGATTTTATGGTAAGACACTTCGGGCTGTTAAAAAGTGATACGCTCTAGGATGTTTGCTTCACGGAGCGCGTTACAGGTCCAGAGCATTGTCGCTGCTTAAAATACCAAATAAACGAACTCCGCATCGTATTTCAAAACGCCTGTCCTGGAAATGGAGAGAAATGGTTAACGGTTCATCCGTTTTGGGTTTGGATCTCGCGTTACCCTCGGCGCGTTTCTGTTTATCTAACCCCAAAGCCCCCTATCCGCCTGCTCTATGAGACGGCAATGGCCGGGACCGTTTACTTTCCTTAAACAAACCAAGCAACCGCGTGCGGCGTGAGAGTTGCTGCAACTGCAACTCCCGGTCGGTCTTCTCTTTCGACTTCTCGAAAACGGCTCCCCGCGCACTCGCACCACCATCGGCTCCGAGTCCAACGCAAATGAGCTCAGCTGATGCGCCCCGCCTGATATATGCTGCTGCAGCTACTGCGGTGAAGATGGTTGCATGCGTGTGTAATCGACACATACGCAAGCGCACGCACCGCGCACCACCATACACACCGATCGCGAGCCAGCGGCACACGCACATTCGTGGAGAGGGCATTGGACTTTTTATCGGCCGCCTCTTCACGCTGATCGTGCACGCGCCCCTTTGCGCTATTCGCTATGGACAAAGCGACAGAGTAGTGCATTCGACGTCTGCATCACACTATCATTGATTATGTTGGCGACTGCCGCGGAACATCTGGATGTTTGAGTATCGAAGAATGCCTTGAAACAGCATCTTGTGTTCAATCGAATGATTCTCGGCGATCATGGATTCCTTCTTTGTAACTGATTCCAATATCGAATATCTTCTGATTGCTGCTCCAGATACTATCAAAACATACACCGATACCGGCCTCCCCAATTTACGATCACCGCCCCCCTCAAATGGGGGGTTTATAACTGTGCCAATCGAAATGCAACTACTCCGTTCCAAGTAGGGCTCGCGCACCATCGCCTCCTTGTATGGTTTCCGCTGGAAACGTGCGATTAATGCGGCCGCGTCTGGCCGTGCAGTTGAGAGCGATCGTCTCTTATCGTCGCTGCTAAACAGCAGCACCCCAGCAGGGAGTCACAGCCAACAACAACAGCAACAAAAAAACGCATACGAAAAAGAAAACGATCACGGCCAGTTATACCTAGATAAGGCGATTGAAAGCGACGGCTAGGTCACTGACCTAGCCCCCCCTCCCCAGACAGCCCGAGGGCCGCCATATAACCGCTCGTAGCAGCAGCAGTAGTAGTAGTTGCAGCTTATCGTGGCATTATGAGTCACCCTTCCAGACGGCTGGACGAACTGCAGCAATGTACCTGGTGTACGTACGGTTCCAAAGGTTCGCACGCATCGGCCACAAACACCGAAGCTCCAACTTGTGCTGCTCCACCTAACCATCACTTTACACGACCAGCTGACTGGCTGGAAAGTTGGAAACAACAAGCGACGGTGACGTGACTTGGCGCAACAGCTGAAGCTAGAGGTCCCCCCCCCCCCCCCCAAGATGGACACACGCACACACGACGGGCGTGTGCGCTTGACAACAAGAGCGCCGCTTCTGTCTGCTTCTGCGCCGGGTTACAACAAGACCGCTACAAGCGCGTTGTCTGCGATAGTTATCGCGAGACGAGATAGGGAGACAACCGCCATGGTGGACACCGCCATGTCTACCACCGTGTGCTGGGGACTTCATGATGCGGCAGCAGCAACAGTTGTCGTCCGCCCGGTCCATCGCTCGGGTACATGCTTTCCATGCTGAATTTGCAGCCAGGCGACAACAACTGGCAGTGGAGAAATCGCTCTCTTTCATCGATTGTCACTCTCTCTCTCTCTCTTTTTCTTCCGCTCTCTCCCTCTGTGTTATCAGTCCGATCATCGGAAACTGGGAGGAGTGGGTTTTGGGGGAAGAGTGACAAGGCACGATTCGAGCCGCGTTCGTTCGCGTTCGCTAATCGTTCAAACACTTTGTCACCCACATTCGTCGTATCAGCGATGTTTGCTGCGATAAGTGATAGTGGCTAGGAGGAGGAGGAGGAGGATAACGCACCAGCGCGTATGACAGTTGCACCGGTGCCCGGTGCCGATACCGGGTAGATGAGAGGATCACGCTACTCGTTAGTTATGGTGTTGGGACAAATTGGACTATTTTTAGAATGCCAATCCAATGTCCAGCGACCACACGCTCCTCCGAAGATCCGAAGCGCTGAAGACGGTAGTCGTGAACAAGGCATTAGACTTCAATTGTGGTGTCAGGCAGGCAATTGAATTAGGACAGATATAGTCCCGACGGTCCACAAGGCACATAATGGCAAGCAAGTTACGTCCGACTAACCATTTGAAGTTGTAACAGTTTACAAGACAAGTCAGCCTTCTCAGGAGGGAGCCAGATCCTTGTACCAGAATGCCTCACGTACAGCTGCTGGACATTCAAAAAGATGACTAATAAAAACCGACTGTTGTCTGTAGTCTGTAGTGTTTGTTATACCTGAGATCCGTTGTTGGTCCTTTCAATTAGAGCGCAACGAAGAGGAGAAGGGGGAGAAGGAGGAGGATTAACAAGCCAACGAACCCCACCGGTCGTGTGGACTTATGGCGCCGTCATTACGCCGCCTGCAATACATTATCCATTGCAGTTGTCAAACAAAGTCCATCGGTAATCCTCCGCGCGCGGATATAACATTGCAAACCTCGGTCCCGTTGTTGGCCAAACAGTTGAGCAAACAGACAACAGCCAGACATTCACCCCTCGCTTGGTCCCCGCGGTTGCCTCCCACCCCCCAAAATAGCGAGAGTGCAACAACCTTCCGCCAGATGATGATGATGATGATGCTGCTGCTGATGATCGTGACGCAAGTACTGCATTGAGTGCATTGTTCCGTGGATTCTTTCTGAGACTCAGAGTTCTATATTATCAGCATATTCAGGCAGAGGGTGCCAATATTCGTCACTGGCGATAAGACGGTTTGATAAGAGGTCAATCGATGACGTTCCGGCGTGGTGATTGGGATCTACTGATTTCTCGATAGCGAGCTCGATAGCCAAACAAAGTCGCTGAGAATACCGACTGGTTAACATGCAGTCGAGCACACCTCTGAACACCCCTCTCTCTCATTCTTTACCTTTCCACCCGGATGATCTTATCTACATTGCTCCGATAGACAAACCGTCAAGAGTGAAGCACAAACGTGCGTCGATGCAGAGATTGTAGCGGCGGTTGGTAGCAGTAGCAGAGGCCGGTGCGCAGACATTCTTATCAGAGCTTAACAGGGTTGGTGGTGCTCTATCAAAAAAAAAAAAAAAACACGCGGCCTAGCAACACGGACACACGCGGTTCTTATGCCAATCTCCGTACCACCGGACGGGAGAGAATGCAGCGCACACAATTGACTCCGCGGATCCCCGTGGTCGGCAACAAACATCAAATTGGCTGGAACAAAAAAAGGGGGGATGGGGAAGAATTGAAGCTACTTACGTCCTGCTCGAGCTGCCCCATGTCGCTGTAGTATTCCACCATCGAGTACATCTATTGCTTCAGTGTTCCGGTGGGCATACGGCGTATACGAAACGCCCGGAGGAAAGGTGTGATGGTCTACGAAACACTCGCGCACGACGATCCACCCACTGCACCGCCACTTAGTTTCTTATCAGTTGTGTAGTTGTGTTTGGAGCGCGAACGCTCGCTCACTCGCCCGCCAGTCGCGGCTTCAATCGTCGCGATTCACGCAGCAATCACCACGGCAACAAACACAATTGCTCCAAAGGCGCGCCTACTTGTCAAGCTTTCTCATTGCACTTCACAACCGCGAATTCGAAGCCGTTGGCTCACCAAAATACACACACGCACACACACACGCGTACACTTTGCACAACGAACGGCCTACTTGATGGGCGCCGACGATCACACAACCTGATGGGGTCTGATCCTTGCTGGGACCAGAGGAATCACTCCGCGGTTTTTTCTGTGGGGATTTGATTCGAGTTCTTCCTTGCGCCGCAACAGCGGAGCGTTCAATATGGTGACTGGCGTGTTGGACAAATTCTCGCGTAACTTTTTACACATACACACACGGTGGCACTTTTACGTAGAGAGACACGGATGAAGTGATAGCGTAACAGTACACGAGAGGCACACGCACTTCACACGCACTTAGCCTGTTGTTGAGGAAGAAAGAAGTACGATTAGTATATTCGGTTGAGGCACAAGTAAACGGTCAGCATCATGCTCCATACATAATGGGGGGCATCATGGCGCAACAGTACTTCGGTTTGTTAGTCGTCCAAAAATTGTGCCCGCGGCGCCGGATGATGATGAAGGACGCGCACCACAAACACGCCGGTTGACCAGCGTCGTGTGCGTGTGTGTGTTTGTTCCTTCTAAATCAGCTGAGCCACCTGAGCTGAGCGGAGGGGGTTAATCCTGTTAATCAAGCACTTGGAAACGAACGGCCAAACGGCACCAACATACCACACTCTTCGACCGCAGTGTATGTGTGCATGTATGGTTCGGTTTGACCCTGACGATGTTGTTGGCCATTTAAACCTCCCTCCCCACTCCTCACCACCTTTCTCGTCACAAACAGGCTTGTCCTGTTTTCGAAATTCAACGTTTTGGTTTTTGTTTTTTTGCTTCAACTTCGATCTTGTCTCTTTGCAACTTAAATTTAGCTCGACAGGCAGGCAACGCGGCCGCTTCACAGTCCGCTCCGGTCCGGTGTGGCGTGTTTATGGTAAAAATGAGTTTTGACTACCACCGGCCGGTAAAGCGGCCGGCCAAAAAAGCCATTCGCGGCGATCGGAGAGCAACAAGCGACGTGAGCGAGTCGCTCTCTGAGATGAGCCATCGTCCGGTTGCTATGATCGGACGCGTACACGATGGACGCCTGTCGCGATGTTGTCGTCGTCGTCGTGGTGGTGCTCTTCTCGATTCCGGTGAGCACGGTGCTCGCTGCTCCGTTATAACGCAATCCCCCAGCTGTACACCACCACCGGCAACAGCAGCAGCAGCAGCAGTTGACGAAGCTGTTGCCGGTGTCGCGAGCGCATGTTGTTTACCCGTTTCGTTTGGTTTCGCTTCGAAGCAGAAGGTTTTCCTGTCCTCTTGGGCTTCTTCAACGCACGCACCACCATCAGCACCGACACAAAACGCACAATTTCAAGCGATGGCGCACCTTTCGAGAGGCAAAACTTATCTACTCGCTCAACACCGTACTGAAGGTTGATCTATTCCCACTCGAATCGTGATCTCGTACGCAAGCACCTAGGCAAGTGCTTCATGGTGAACGATTTTGATCCGCCACAAAGATGCGATCGAAACCTTGAAAAGTGTGGAGATTGTGCGAAATCGAACGGAAAAATCGTTGCAACAAAATGTCCGAAATTCAAGCTCATATGAGAAGGAGAGACCTTGCCTCGAGCCCCAAGATCGGTTATTACACGGAGAAACGGTTCTCTTCGCACCGGCATCGAGAACATCGATCGAGGACAACTATGCGAAAGCGAAACGATACACTCCGGGACAATAAGGCGGTTCACATAAACACCACCGCCGTGCACCAAAGTCCAGGGCAGGTCCTCCTCCTTCTCGAACAACAACAACAGCGACGCCGAAACCTGGAGCTGGTGGATCGAAACACACAAAAAAGATGCTCAAAATTATGCCAGATTTTATGGACTTTTCTTTGGCCGCAGGTTCGTGCGAAACCGGTTTCCCCTCCGGTCTCTCCCATTCTGACGCTGGAGAGCAAGGCTCCCAGTCCACTAGGACTGGTTGAGTCGAAACCTCCAGTCGAACCGAACCGGGCCGGATTGGGCGGATCGCTTGGGATCGCCTCCTTCCCCGGGCCAATACCGGGGCAGGGGATGGGCGACACATCCTCTCGAACACAGTGCTACAGATCGAACGCGATAGCGTCGCCCTAAACAGCAACCATCATCCTCGTCATCATCATCATCATCATCATAATTGCATTGCTGGGCATGGCGATGGAATGTGGTTGCCGCGTTCATTTAATCGTTTGCCAACGGTTTCTACCCGTTTCAAAATCGCGCCCAGTAAGCGGAGACATTTGCAGATGCACCAGTGCACATGCACCTTGGCAAGGCAAAGTTGGCAATGGACGTAGTAGACGGAGAGCTTCACACCTTTTCATGGCCATCACAGGAGGCAGCAAAGGTTGTTTAGTTGCTCTCTAGGCAACGGAATCAACGCGCACACACAAACACACGCTCTCACTCGCTGGTGCCAGAGAGATAAAAATAACATATTTTTCGATAAACAAATTTCGTAAAAGCACCAGCCGCACGAAGGGACCTTCCTCAAGCCGCGTACAAAATTTGATTACAACTCAACCCGGCACTTAGTCCTTAGGCACGGCAGGAAGCACAACCATATTCCAGATTTGTCAGCCGGGTGAGTCGATCGATCATGCTGGTTGCTTGGACACCCCGTGGGTTCCCATCGAATCCGTCATTTTCACTTTCAAACGCGACGCAAGCCGGTACCAGGCCGGCAGTAGCAGCGGCGAATCGTTAGATGAAGAGAGAAGGAAGAATCATTTATCTCCCGCGAGTACCCGGTGGGTGTGTAGTCGTGTGATGGTGTAGTAACCGGGAGTAATCGAAGCTTGTTTACCGCTCGAACCGCGACCGCCGTTCAGTGCGTGCAGTGAAGCTGATAAGCACTAAAAGATCGTACGCTTTTGGAATACCTTTCCCACAAGCACACACACACACATTAACGTGGCAAGTATCCATGTTATCCTTCTGTGCCCCGAGGCAGATTACTTCCGCTTGATCGACATTTGATGCAGTTGCATCTCACTATTGCATCATTCACAGGAAGGCGGAGCAGGAACACTCCCATGATGTCCCGGCACGTTGCCACTGTTGCTGTTGTCAAGCGTCCAAGGAACCGGAGTCAGCAAAAAAAAAACAAGTGCCGCAATGCAAAACGGACGCCTTACCACTTGCAGGAGGAGTATATGTACACCAGGCACAACACCGCACAACACCACAATCCGGACACAACTGGCAGCACAACTGGCGGCACCAATGGCGATCCGCGGCGACCCCTCAGAAAACGTTTTTAAAACGATGTTGTAGCAATAAGCACACTGTACACGCGCGCACGTGTTCGCTTCCGCCTGCCTGACTACTACACCAAGGGTAGAGGAGCAGACCGAGGTTTTTAGTGGATTTCTGATGCTTCTGGATTGGTTGAAGTATTCGGGGGGCGCGCGCGCACGCTCGCTTTGTATAGCAGTCAGGTTTACGTCGTCGCCTTCGCTGATCTCGAGCTGCTGTTGCTGCTGGTGCCGCTCCAAGTCCGAGCTGGGCCGTGGTCTTCGCGCGAGTGAGAGCCGATTCCGTAGCTGCCGCCGGTTGAGCGGCCCCGCTATTTCGAATAAGCCGCCACCAGCAGCCAACCGATGAGTTCGTGGTGCGTGCGCGCACGAGTGTGGGTTTCAATCTTGTCATCGCGGTTTCACTTGGCTCGAACAAAGGCTCGTAAACGTTCGGGTCCCCATGAGTGTCGTTGAGAAGGAACGGACAGAGAGGGGGCCGAAGTGGGTTGGTGGAGCGGAGGTGGGTGGCACCACCGCATCTCCCTCGCAGGCACCACCGGCCGTGACCGCCTCACCGTTGTCACCGTGAGTTAAGTGATATATAGGGATGAGCTAATGAGAGCGGCCGCGGCATCATGGATGATCGTGCGTACTATTACATATATAGGCCATATGATTCCTCCTCGTTCGGGGGGCCATCGCATGGCAACGCGCGAACAAAGAATGCAAAGACAAATAAACAGCAGAAGCAGAAATGAAGAAAAAAAAAACGGGAAAATCTGTTCTGTTCTGTTCTGTTCTGATCGGTTCTGTTACTTCAAGCGAGCACTTGATGCTGACGTAAATGAAGGGTCACGTCTGAAGACGACACCGCCTTGACGAGATCATTGCGGGATAGATTAAGACAAAAAAAAAGGGGAACGACTATTGAGTACAACAACCTGTAGTAACGCATCCTGACACACGCCACTGAATCATCGGTTAATGATAGCTGTGACCGCGGTTGAGTTTGTCAAAACAAACGAATTCGAATTGGAATAAGTTGATTGTTCTGCACTTTCACTCTCGGTGAGTGGAGGATCTCGAGTTTCCCGATTCAACGCCTGCTTGTTCAAAACCTTCCTTCATGCCGCCACTGACACTTTTGATGACGATTGTTCGTTGGCCCCCACTATATAGAGCCAAAAAACAATATGCGTTGTGACGAGGAGGAGTCGGAATCGGACGACCTCACTACGAAGAACCCCAGAGTCGGAGCACCCAAGGAGGATGCCATTTTTTATCCTTCACATTACCATCCTCCCTTTCCTCCCACTCGAAATGATGCGTCAAATGACGTGCCAATGTAATTTGAATAAAACTCCAATTCCGAGGGTCCAGCTATGTTAGACCGGGCCTATACAATGTGCGTAGCGCGTTCGCTCGGAGCGGGGACACGCAACATGATATGCGGGTTACGTGTGCATGTGTACCTGTATGTGTGATGGTGGTGTGTATGCCGGAATCAAAACTCGTATTCGCCGCAGGTACAACTAATCCTAACCTAACCTTCCCCAACCACGTTTCGGTTGGTGGCCCGCGCACTGCCGGTGGCCTTCAAACCAGGGTTTTCAGTGCGGAATCAATAACAACATAATACGTTCGCCACGCTGGTTCTTCTGCTGCTGCTGCTGCTGCTTCTGTGCTGTGCTGAACCTGCTTTGTACGCACTTTTGTTCCAGGAGAGTATGTTGAGGTAAGGGGCGACACACAACCGAGCGAGCGAGGGGCAGGAATTATGTGACGACAAAGAAGCCTCCTCGTTGTTCCCGAAGGAACGATGGTTACGGATGATTTCATGTGGTGTATTGTGGCGTGTAACTTCTCTAGGCGTTCGTCACCAAGGACACTCCAACTCCCTGCGACACCTTCACCGTGCAAGAAAGGGATCAACCTTGAGTTTAATAACCAGCGATAGGGAACGATGGTTGCAAAGGTATGCTTCTTCCAGATTTGCTTCAGCTACAGAACATGGAAGCCCTTTCAACAAAGATATGTAACGGTAAATATATGTCTTTGTATTATTTAAATTCCCAGTTTTGGTATTGTTGCATCACCCTGGCCACCCTTACGCGGGGGTTAGCAGTCAGTGGCATCAATCGTTTGCCACGTGTCATTGCGTGCGAGAGTGAAGTTTGCCGGAGGCAAATACCATCACGTATTGCGTCGTTGTCGTCCTTGTGAAAGGGAAATCTCGGACGGAAACGGCGTTAGGGGCTTTGAGAGAAGTTATGCTTTATGCGCTTCGTTGAATGACGTTGAATTTGGTTGCGTTTTGGGGTACGTTTCCATAATTTCACGCAGGGTACAGTTAAAAATTTCGTTTAGAAATAACATTTAAATTTTTTTATCGTAACCATAATTAAAACAAATCAACAACACAGCATGTTGTGCTGTATCATCATTGTAATGCTCCCCGTACGCACTTACCAGTCAAAGGCGAAAGGACACGTCGTCAAGGACATGGGAAGGTGTTTTCGACTGCTGCAAAGTAAACTCATACTGTGACCACCAGCAGCAGAAAGAGGAAGAAGAAAGCACTTTTCCTGGAACTCACCGACCCACCAAGCACCAAACGAGGTAATCCGGGATGAAAATTCGGGATGAGTCCAGGAACACACGCAAACAAACGAACGCACACCACACACCCAACACCCAAGTGGTCACCATTTAAACCGGGAATCGAACCGGCAACAAATTAACGATCCGAAGCATCGTCAAAAACCCGGCCCGAACTAACCAACTCCAGCAACAGGAACAAGGACTCAATACGGGATCTCAGGGACGCCCTTCCAGAAATCGATTCCTGGAGCAAACCGGGAAATCCCTCCCGGATGCGCCTGTGTTGGTGCGTACGAATTTCCCGAACATTTCCCCCCCCTAAGGCATGTGTGTGTGTGTGGGGTGGTACTGCGTCGTTACATTGTCGCCGTGGTTGGGTCCCGTCGTTTGCCCAGGGGGTTTAATGGAGCGATTTGTTGCCATGCGTCCTTCGGGAACCTGTAAACGAAGCTAGACTTGGGAATAGTGCGTTCCCTCCAACGACCCTGCCCCCATCACCGTGGAACTTGAAACCACGAAGCAACACATATCTCGGTTGTGAAACTGATGCATCACGGTGTGTGAGTTAACCCTCGCTTCACTTTGGAGAATTAATTTTCATTCCCGAAATGCCTATTGTTGGGCCTACTTTAGGCTATGGCAGCAGTGGCTGGGCAAAACTTTCAAGGACAACCTATTCGACTTAATGAGGTAATCAATTTAGTTCTGCAACTGCGCCACACAAGAACGAGTGTGTTCGACAGAAAGATCCAGTATTGCTGGTTATATGACGCCATCCGTTAGGGCGCAAAATCTACACAACGGAATTTGAAATCTCAAAATAAGATCGACACTAAAATTTTCTGTTGTTTTCTCTGTAAAGTAAACAGTAGAAGCTAGACTTTGGTAGTTGCAACTCTTCCGGAGCTTGGAAGCATCTTGTCGTACACGGTCATTGCGCAGAACTTGTAGCTTCCGCTTAACCACCATCGGTTATCGGAAACCCAAATTTTCTGTTGGCCACTGGCGATGCCGAGCCCCGGCACTTGATGGTGCCTGGCAAACCACAATCGCACTCTCGCAGAACGATAAGGTCCTGCCTTGTTTGTCCATGGTCCAGCGTAAACACGACCGTCGACTGCGCAGTAGCATCGAGGCGATCCTCCGCCAGAACGCCGCCTACTGCCGTTGGCCTAAATTCGGCTAGCTTCTGCCAGAGACGTGCACTGTACTACTGCATTTGGTGCTTGGTATTGGACGACCTTGGTGTCATATTTAGCAAATGGCTTCGGCCTGCGGGGTTTATCAATGCTTACTTGCGAATGGAAAATTTTCACCCGATAGAGTCGCCGGGTTAAAGGCGCCGTTGCACAAAATATTACAATACTAATGCGTCATCATGGCTCAGGACCTCATTCCAGTGCTGCTCAAGGCTTATCATAATCGTTCCTATTGCACCAGCACAACACGTTACACTAAAACTGTTGATAATCAACTCGAAAACAAGAGCATTCTTGTGCAGCGCCTGTCTTTCAGGAAGTAGAGGGAAAAAAACGTGCTCTTCGGTCTATCGGAATCATGACCGACAGGAACCGTGCCGTCTAGCTCAACAGTGGTATGACGGGCGGTCGTCATATGTACTACCGCATTCCCCTTATCGTATGTGCCCGCCACGCCGTTGACATTTACGACACCGCTATTGGCCGGGCGTTGTCTCCGATGTTTCTGCGGGTCGTTGCTTTTTCGCAAATAATACAGTTTGGCAAACCGCATGCCTAAACTCCTCCTTATCAGCCGACCTCGGGGTGGTTTGCTTGCAGCTACCGCGTTCTAAAGCTAAAGCTTAAGATTGGCTCGGCTATAAATTGACGCTTCGTAAGCCTCCCATTGGGGTGTACCTCTGGACGATCATAAACACACACCCTTCATCCAGGTCTCCAGCGTCCGCTACCTCAAACCCCGTGAAGCACATGGTGCAAATGTTTGTCTTCGCCCGTCAGCTGTGCCAGCAGGAACCAGGACCGCACGGATGGCGTAACATACCGTCCGTGGCCATTTAGGGGCCATCGATCGATGGGTGTTTATCCGTAATATTAATTACATTTGAAGACATGTCTAGTGCCGCTGTTTCGCTGGCACAGCGCTCAGAACAGCAGAGCGTGGAAGGCTTCGGCGCATGTTTTTATCTACTGCGCGCATGATAATCACACGCACGCTGCCGCCTTCTAGTGGGGACCAGACGCAAGCACACACCTCGAGCGCACGCTCTGTGTGTCGTGCACGCAAACAGCGCGTGAACAGTTGTTGTTGACAGCGACAGCGGCGGTTCTGCGTCCGTGCGCATGCCATGTGAGTGTGTGCGCGCGGGCGCGCGATATCAGTTGGTGCACGCGCGGCATGGTCGGTCCCTTCCCGGCACACTGCTGCTACTCAAGTTGTGTCCGTTTTGGCAGCCATCCTGAGTTGTTATTTTCAGTTCTTCAGCTTCGCGTTCGCGATTTTTTCTTATTTTTGTTGACTGTCTCAGGCCCATTCTTGCCATCGCCCCTCCCCCCTCCCCCCCCCCCACAACCCGGGGACTAGGAGTGTGAAAAATGGGGCTGATAAAGCGGTTAAATTTCCTTTTGTTTATTTAAAGACTACGAATGACAGCGTGCGCGGCTCGTCGTGCTTTATGTATGTGGTTTGCCATTTATGTTCTTGGTGAGCACACACCACGCACCCTTCCCCCATAGTGGCAACGTGGTAGTACCGCCGATCGCGGTCTAGAGAATCTGCATTTTCGATGGGGCTCCAAACATATCAACAGACCGAACATGCGAACAAACCAACTTAGAGAGAGAGAGGAAGAGAGAGATAGAGTGTGTGTGTGTGTGTTCTTATGCAAACAGACCATACGATTGGCGTCCTTGAACCGCCGGGCGCACACCGCGAGGCAGCGCGATCGAGCAGCTGAGCGCAAACATGGTCGATCATCTTCGTTATCAGACGCAAGACTAACACACGGGACGGGACGAGCATGATTGCACTTGGTTGGGACCGCTACAATGGTCACAAATTGAATCAAAAGGTAAATAGAGTTAGGGACGCCATATAGTCGTTGACCGGTTGAACCATCCCGGACATTCGACGCTGCTTTCACATTATTAGAGGGTGTGCAAACAGAATCTTAGAGCACATCGCCACCAAAGAAGTTCCCAGAGTCTGTAGACTGAAACGGTCCTCAACTATTAACCGTTAATATGGTTTCGTTGCACTTCATTCTTAGAAGCTCTTAAGAACTTCAAATCCTGGAACACTGTTCCAACAAATCATTTGCATTCAACCACCAACCAAGAACAAGTTCTTAGCTCCTCTGGAATCCGTGATCGCCGTTCTGGCAATTGAACGTTGCGTTGACGCCAACAAGTCGCACTGGCGCGACACTCGTACGCCGCCAATAATTAACATGGACCGGGAGAAAGAGAGCGAACAAACCTGATTCCTCATCCACCTCAGCTTCAACTTAACACAGATCTGGTCCGTTCTGGTTGGTCTTTGTTATCATTACCTTCGATACGATTCGCTCTACTAACAACAACGGTTGGGGAACGATAAAACAATCATTCAAACTCGCCACGACTCAAAACACGGGCCCGTGCACTCCGTAAAAGCGAGGCAGAGGCTTAACTCACGAATCACGTTAACAGCGACAACAACGCGGACGCCCGAATGTCCACCAACGCAATGTCTTTGTCGTCGGCTGATACACGCCTGGACGCCGCAACACTTGACTTTGAAATCGAGCGTGGCCGTTCTCGTCTCATCTGACACTGGGACTTCTTTGACTCCTCTGACTTCTCTGAGTTCAGTCTCGGGGGGAAAACAAAGGTTCCACGAGCACCCGGTTAAGACAAAGCGCCTTCACTTCAGTCCGTACTATGGGGTACCGTGCCTGACGGGGGGACTTGGGCGACGTCGCGGAGTCTCACCGACCGGTAGCTGTTGGATGACAAGCTTATCAGTGGCGTATCGATGAGTGGCTGTGATTTCCAGTGCACCCTCCCAATGAGATAGCGAGGTTGGCGCGCTGCAGTAGACAGATGTCGGTAAACAAACGTTCGAGACGCCCGAGCACACAATGGAAACCCCACGTTGTGCGATTGGAACTCGAAGCCCCCCGGAACAAGACGTAACCAAGTGGTCTGACGAGTTTCTAGTAATACCTGCTGTCAACACAACCGCTGCTTGATGCCCTACTGTTACGGTGAGACGATTAACCCGCAGCGAGTGGCGCGAGATCTTATTTTAAACTCCAAAAAGGTCTCCGAAGATACACGCGATCCATATGCACCCCCCGAGATCAAATTGTTAAGACACATTCGGTAACTTCTCAGCGCGAAGTCGTTGATAGTAAACAGGACACCCAGATCTTATACTAAAAGAGCACAACTATAGAAGTACCCGAACAAACTGCTCACGAATGAGCCGACTGACCACGAGCTTCAGATGACGACTCGCGCAGTAGTATGTCCGTTTCCGGTGCAGGATACGCTGCTGCCAACACCGCATCCGGTCTCGTCACACGGTTTCTCTAAGAATAATACGCCCAGGATAGATTGAATGATCGAACAACGTATCAGGGTTGCATCAGCTGCTCATTGAATTAGAAAAGGATGAGCACCAACGTGGTGATGAGTACCAGACCACCGCAGTGAATGATTGTGCCTAGCTAGAACAATTGCGCGAATCAGACTAGCGAGAGGAAGGCAAGCTGCTGGCATGCATAACGCTCCCTCTGTCCGCACTCATACGGAACATAATTTATTTTTAAACTAGTCGTAAACACTTTGTTTACCAAGCGATCTGAGGACACTTTGACAGAATCACCTGACGTGATTATAGGGGGGGGGGGGGGGGGGGAAGGGTTCTGCTACTACCGCCATCAGCCATGCTACCTCAGATGATCGTTTATAGACAACGGCGCCCCGCCCGGTGAGCCGCTATCAACAGATGTCCTCGAATAGAGCCACCAACGGTTCGATTCAGGAAATCAGGTAGATCGGCACTAACCAAACAAGTCAATCAGGCGCCAACACTAGAGACACTTGAGGACGACGACGACAACGACGATGACGACGATGATGATGATGGTGATTGTATAGGTAAACAATATAGTCCGTCTGGCACACGCGACCACCGGTGGCGGAGATCAAGGGACCCCACGAGGCACACGACCGTTGGTGGTGGTTCTATGCTGTTCATGTTTGCACTATCGCCGCCAGAACGTCGTCACCAACTTCTTGCGCTGAATGGCCACAGACGTAAGGGTCCGCTCTATCACTTCCGCCCAACTTTGTCTCGTTGAACTCGTTACCGTGACGGCGCGCGATCGTTGATCGTTGTGGGCCTGCTAGTAGTCCTATGGAACCAACTTAATGTTCTGCCCTTGACCGAAGGAACGAATTGGTGGTGCTGCTGCTGCTGCTGGTTCAGATGATGATTAATGTCTTATTAACGGGGTGACCGCTTGGCTACAGCGATGATTTACGTGCCATTCCATGGCACGTTTGTCAATGCGATGCTAATTTATGGCCCTTTCAGGGATTGAGTGGACCTCCCCTAAGGTGGCGTATGGGTGCTGTTGATGTAGTTCGTACCAGTAGACGAGCTGCTAGGGCGTCGGACCTTGGATTTGATTCGGAACGATACCATTGGGTGGCGAGCAAGCCGGGCTACTACTAGCTACTCGGTTCAAATGGTAAGCTCCAGCATCAGATGGACACCTTAATTTGTAGTAGGCTGTTAGTCAGGGTCTTCTTGCACCATGATTAACTTGACGGAATGAAACCATTTTTTGTTTTGGAACCAAGCGAACTGTTGCCGCGATTATAAGGTAAGAGACGTTCTGCTCTTCAAAATGGATTAGTCAATTAGATTGGATTTTATTGCAGTTAATACTTCTGCAATCATTCCCTACATTTGTCAAGAGTTTTCGAATGTTTAGTGCGAACAAATTTCTACCAACTCTTTGCGATACCAAATACTGGTCCAAAACAAAACATACAATCCCATCTCATCTCATCTCATCCCATCCCTTGCCAGTAAGTTCGTGATCCACGCTGAATGGCGACGCGATCTTTGGATCGAAAATAGAATGAAAACAACACCAAATACGTGGAACATGCTCCTCCGCACGACTGCCTCGACTGCCTCAGTGGGAGCACACACAACAACCCCGTCCAATCGGGGAGATCGGGTAGAGACCGCTCAGCATCACCGCAGCATAAAACGGTCAAACGCTTCACCGCATAAAATGAGGCAAAACAAACCGGCGCGCGGCAACGCCAGCAGCCCGATCCACATGCGGCCATGGGGTCTGGCAGTTTGGTTTCGCCGAATTGACGACACAAAAGACCTTGAGCGGCGTTTGTCGTGTGAGAAATAAATTTAAAGGGCTTCCGCGCTCCCCTCCTCCTCCCCGTGTCCTCCTGTCCCTGACAGGGTAAACCTTCTCGTTGATCGAGCTCAACGCACCAACATGAGCCTCGGTCCCGCAACATTGTATCGCGCGCGGCGAACGTGCTCATTTGCCATTCTAGTGAGCATCATCTCCCTCCTCCCTCTGATCAGGGAGGAGATCGAGGGGCCCACTCCTCGATCGTTCCATCACCGCACCATTCTGCGTGACCTGCCTCTCCCTCGGCGATCGTCACATTATGTTTAGCAAGCGATCCATCTATGCTACACCCCGGTGTCCCGTGCAGACATTGGATGGCGTAGCATTGGAGCGCTGGCATATCGCTGTCACCGTACCGTACCATCCAGGGCCGAACTGAAGTACACAAAACACACAATAGAAAATACGAAAAAAGAAAAACATGGGGCCCTGGAAAAATAAAATAAAAATGGCGAGATAAAAGCGAACTGGAACCTCGAACGGCCGTTGGCCGACCGGAACGCGCAACTCAACGCACTGCGTATGCACCACACCAAGCCCCACCCGGCCCGTGGCCATCTTATCAAACGACCACAGAACGGAGTACCACGATAGGGCGAAGCGGCTGGTCCTAAAGCAACCAAGCGGCCTGTACGAAACCTCGCATAAACCCCGGACTGGAATAAGAAATAAAAAGTGATTATTGTCGGCCTCTCCTCTCGCTCCCACCACCCGTTCTTTTTGTGTCATTGGGATGCAGCTCGATTGCGGGTACGCAGTTGGACTTGGACCCCACAACCAACCGGCCTCTGCCCATGATGATGATGATGATGATGGTGACGAAGGAGAGAAGCCTTGCTCGGGCTGACTATTTTTAAATTCTCCAAAATTTTGATTTATTGACGATCGTCACCATCCATTCCTGCTGGGGTTGTTTTGCCTTCTTGCTTTTCTTCGTTTGATCTCCCGGAGGGCTGCAGTTCGTTGTTTGTCTGTCTGCTTTGCTTGCCTGCGGGGTTTTTTAATCTGGTTTGGTGGATCTGGTATCGAACGCAAGTAACAACGGTTCAAGTGTCCGTTTCTGTGACCTCGACTGGTTTTTGGGTAGCGAAGGTGGTGTGCCCCCGGGGGCCAATTCGTGTTTGGTGTCCATGCTCGATCATCGTTTGTTCTTCAAAGTTTCTTCAAGTTAAAAAAAATTGAGATTATTCTTTTATAGCCAAGGTAGTTTTAACAAAGCACATGATGAGTTTGTCACCATTTTTGGAGCTTACTTGATGTCTCTAAAATAAGATCAACCGCATGAACCGCGTCAAGATCAGGCCAAAAACGTGAATCAGTCTCTCGACACATCTTCTAGCTATGATCATCAGATCAGATGGGGTAAAGCGGCTCGCTCGCTCGCTTGCTCCCTCGCTATTCTTACTCAAACAACATCCCCATAACCCCCATTCGCTCTGTGCGTGTGTCTAATTTGTTTTCTCAAAACGCGGCTCCCCGAAAGCGAAGGTTATTTTTACAACTTCAACCATCAAACAAACGCGTTGGCCAATTCGCACCGATTCGCATCTTCCGGGTGCGCGGTGCACAGGATGCACCGCACTGCATTCGGCACGGCACGCCGAAGTGACTAATTGGTGGTCGGACCAGCATCCCACGCGTACCACCATTTCCTCGCCGTTTTGCAGGGGAGCAGGACTGAGGAGAAGGACAAGGTCTGGTAAGGTATGCGTACAGCCACATGATTGACCACATTCCTGATGGCTTACAGGTGCTGCAGCTGAGGAAGAAATAAACTGCCTCCCTAGCGCGGCTGAGATGCATCTCTATCCGCATCTGCTGCCAGCTAGTAGCCATTACCATCGTGCGATCCTACAGATTCCTTGTTTGCCCATCTTGCAGGGTGGTGGAAAATGCACGTTTCAAGCACGACCGGAAGGGTGAAAGTGACCCCCGGAGGTGGCGAGAAGAGAATGTGTGCATTCGATGCACCACCGCTAAACGATGCAAACGATGTTGATGATGATGGTGCATCGAGGTTTCGCCTTAAAAATAGAATCCCTTGCGTGATCGTACGATCGCACGATCGGACCGAAGGAGGAACGCACGCCAAAACATGCAAAACATGGTGGGATGCACGATTGCGAAACCGGACGAGCACGAGTCTTTGGGTGTACGCACAGCTTGGGGTTGGTTTGGTTCCCAGAAGTCTAGCACGGATCGTAACCGCACCGCCACGGTGTCTGTCGTAATTGCGCGCTATAGAACCGTGCGGACCGATTGCGGGTGAGCTTGCCAAAAGTGGCCGGTAGCGGTTGAAAGTAGCGCAAGTGGTAACTACTAGAAACGCGCTCAGGATGTTATCGAATGTCGAATCGTGTGAGTTGAGTCACACCCCACCGCTGATGATGCGCAAGGAGTCATGCGATCGGGCGAGACCGACTGACGGCAGCACTCACATGCTCACACCGGAAGGGGTTCAGGGAATGTGACCTCCCCCGTCCGCTCATCCGCCCGTACGTGTTTTGTGGTGGGGCGAGCGAATCTGTTTTCGCACATGCCGGTACCATACCTACTGGGAGGATTATCTAATGGGTTGTCGTCGTCGAGTGTTTGAACTCATCTGGCTAATGCGCTCGCTGACGAGACCGTACTGTGATGGCAACGGGAGCAGGCTCACGTACGCCATGGTACTACTGCAACGCGTTAGCTAATGAGCCAGGCAGTCACCGTTAATTTGTTGCGGTTTAAAATGAAATGAGGCTGGTACCAGAATTCCCCATAACAAGAGACGTGATCAAAGGAGCGCTTCTTAGTAAGGCGAAGTGTTTCAAATCTATCTCCTTTATCAAGTCTTTTGTTGGACTAATGGTTGTAAGGAACCATCGGCGGTGATAAACAGCGTTTTCCTGTAAACTAGACATTCGGGGACGAATCTAGTTCCGTCACCCCGTCTGTTTAGCGATAAACTTGCCTATAAAATAACCGTTGAAATAATCGGCTGAGTTGGGCGAGTCGAGTGGCTTCAAAGTGTCAAGAAATCCATTAACTGCATGATAGATGAAGCGATCATTTGTAGCTAACAGCGATCATCACTTAGACCGTGGTATGTATTGCCATTTTTGGTTCACTCAATGGACCGTTTTGTGAAACGGATCCGGTTCCATACGGAGCCAGCAGATGAGCAGCAGCATTAAAAAATGTGATAAGGCATAAATTTAGCAGGATTAGCTTCCAAGAAGGATCTTTAGAGAACGTTCTAGGTAATATTAGAGTTTTGTCAAAGAGTCTGCTTCAAACTGTTTTATCTATTCCTTACGAACCTGTTGATCCAATGTTTTAGTAGAAAAGCAACGATACTACTAAATAGAAGCGACAATCGCCATCATAACGAACATGCAGAGAGGCAACTTATCATGTGATCGACCATGCTTGCTGCGATGTGTTCCCGTTTAACATTCCAAGGCCATCCGTTCACTCCGATTCTAGCCGGACAGTTTCAGCTAACCGCTGATTCATCTGAGTACCGGTAGTCTGGAGCGGCGCCATTAAACTCAACCAGGAAGATGATCACGGGATTAATTCAAGACCGACGATCGATTCCACCGCATTGGAAACCAGTGGGGCCACTTCCGGATGATGCGGACTTCGTACTGACTTCCCAAAAACAAACAACACTAACAAAAATCATTGAAGGTCAGTACCACAACTTCCTGGCCCCTTGCTGGCGCACGCCCGCTGAGGGTAGCTCATTACGCATGTGCACCTTCAAGTAGCCCAATCTATCATTATTCAATTCATTTTCATTCCAAGCTGGTCCCCAGGTGGTCCGGGTTGGCCAAAAAATGAAGGAAAAAAAATCATCAAATGGAAAATGGGCCAACTTGGACGAAACCGAACGAGTTCTGGAATGTTACGAAATGTTTCCCCGCTTCCAGAACCCGGATCGTCTTCCTGTCGGCTGGTTTAGAGCCACCGGTGGATGGGTTTTTAATGTGCCAGTCGCTCTGCGACCCGCATGGATCGTACGGTGACTTTGCGCACACCATAATGGTGCTGAGTCACCTTCTCGTGGCCCGTGTGGTGTTTTCGTTTTCAAAGTCAAGGTCAGCCAGTGGAGCGAGACTGTGGCACTTAAGCCTTAGTGGTGGGAGGGGGCACAAGATACCACAACGCAAGGTACCGGCCACCGGCAGTGTGCACGATGTGTTACAAAACAACGCTTTTAACGACCGTCCATGCGGGCGTGCGGTTGAGGAATACAGTTTTTAAAGAAGGCGAGCGAAGAAGAAGTACGGTGGACTCTTCTTCCGTTGGCGATCGTGTTGATGATTTATGCCGACAGGATTTGGAACGTAACGAAAGTGAAACACCAACGAACCTCATCCACTATGGGGAGGGAGACGGTAGTTAGAACGAACGAGCGGAGAACATGATTACGATCGTAACATCGTAAAGTAGGTTCTAATGGCGACAGTTCTTTACAGCTCATTAGGAATGTTGTTAGTCAGACACGAAAGCAAAACGGTACAACTTATTGGAAGCGACTTTTAAGCGTTCATGGTTTGAATAGTTTTCGATCAAATTCTCTCACCAAACGAAAAGGAAATTAAACGACTAGAAGGTATTTAAAATACCTAACGCTGTATGTCATATTTGAGCAAATTTTATTTTAAAAATAGCTATCAATCTGCGATTAAGATTTTGTTGTTTCTAACGATTGCCTACCATCGAAGAGCTGTTGGATGGTTTGAAAGTGACCAAGAATATCTTTGGGAACGTTCTCTGCGCTGTATAATACACCCTGGATTTCAGACAAAGCTGCTTGAAGATTATCTTTAGACACCAAACTAGCCTGAGGATTCGGTGGTTGTACAGGGACTGCGGATGGGTTTTGTGATTTCTTGATAATGTCCCTAATAGCTCGATCACCGCGCAGTCCCGAACAAACCAGATTTTCATCCACTGCACAGTACCCATCAAACCAATCGGAGATCAGTAGCTCTGGTGCTATACCGTTCCCATCTGTACTACACGAATGTACCTCACTATTGGGGAGATCCTTTTGGTGTTTGCTAAATCCTGCCTCTTGAAAGCTGCTTCTGATAATTGCAGGGGAAATTTCGCCAGACCAGGTGCGCGCTAGGATGTTAACGGCATTTAATACAGTTACCTTCCAGTTGAAACTCTGAAAAGACAAAGAATAGATTCCAATGAGAATAGAGGGCTGATGATTACAAGAGCAACTATATACCTTGTCGTCTTCCATCGATTCCAGGCTTTGGTTTAGCAGCTCTTGGCGGTAATGTTGCTTTAGTCGTTTGATGAAACTGAACTGAAGTTTACCGAAGCAGGAGTTTGATTGTAAGAACAGCAATTTAATAGCGTTCAGCTGGATATTCTTCTCTCGATTAACGAACGCCGGACTATCCTCCATTACGAGCAGCGCTTTCCGATTTGCCTTCTGGAATATTTTGTCCAGCTGCTCAATATAGCTCCGCAGCACTGTCCAGCATAACCAGGAGCAGAGATTACACCGATAGAGAACTGGTAGTGACTTGATATCGCTTAAGGAGCTGGGTGATTTTTCGTTCCCGATCACCATTAGAGGAAGCTTCTCCGAACCATCCATATTCACCGTACACAGAATGGTCAATCGGTGGTCAGCCAGACCGCCGTTTGGGCACACTTTCCGATGGTAACCGGCCACTGCATCAGGCGTGCATTTGTAGAACAAACCAAAGGGGACCAAGAAAAACGTACTTTTCGCACGATACTGGCCGAGCAGCTGCCGCGGATCGCACTCTGGTTCAGTGTTTGCCGAACCGCACTCTGCATTTATCGACGATTCTTTCTTCGCATCTGCTGGCTCAATTTTCGATTGTGTCCGGAATTTATGATACCATCCGGAGCTGCCCTTGAACTGGAGAACATTGAACAGTTTGGCGAAATCATGAGCTTTGCTTCTCAGCCACGTCGTCGTTAGGGGAATATCGTTGTCCTTAGCCAGTTGTACGGAAAGGCGCATGGCGTGTTCCAGCCGTTGTTGGTTCGCGCGAACTGCTGTTTTGGAGATGGTCTTCCTGTGGATGCTTCGGCCACTGTATTTGTCCTTATTTTTGTACACTTCCCTGATCGCGCGCACCGGCACCTGATATTCTTTGGCCACATCTTTTACACTCGCTCCGAACCGGTCGATACGCTCCACGATAGCCAGTCTCTGGCTGACCGACAATTTGTACAACACCCGCACATACTCCGGCTTTTCCATCGCGATCGCGAAATGGGAAAATACGTTAAAACACGCGATCCTTGGACCGTTTTCCCCCGGAAAATCCTCGATCCCGGAAGCGGCGGATTTTCCAAACAAAAACAGCTGAGAGCAAAATGACAACAAACAGGTTGCAGTGGTTATGAGAGTGGGTTGAAAACTTCACTGGCGGATGGTTTTTAATTTGTTTCGTTTTATTGGCGGTTACTAACAAAATGCAAATCTACTTTAGGTAAACGATTTAAAACACACGATTTACGATAAACTCAAGCGGTGGCTATCAGTCCATCAGCTCCCACACGTTGCTCAAACTGGATCCATCATTAAAGGCACATTTATGGAAGAACGGCACAAGCTGGACCGGTTTTTCCGAAACTCCTCTCGGTTTGGTATGCCCAGCTACCCCAGATCGGGAATGCGGCGGAACATTTTCCGGCCAATGCCGTACAGCAGGGCCAGATGGCATCCGTGCAGCGTCAAACTGCTCAGCACCGTGCTGGGGTAGGTGTTCCAGCAAAACTCGATCAGCAGCAGCAGCAAGAACTTCAAGCTGGTCCCGTACTCCGTGTACCAGGTGAGATAGGGAAGGCTGTGGAAGTACCACACGTAGAACTGATAGTGCAAACTGCGAGCACACACGATCCCGATGAAATTCGACAGGAATATGGGTAACAGTGCCAGCTGAGTCGATCGGTCAAAGTGAATGGAAAACTTGTTCGGACCCGCGGCTACGGGCTCCACGGTTTCCGGCGGGCTTTTCTGCTTCTCCTTTTCGGCCATCTGTTTGATGCCCTTTTCGAATGATTTCAGAAACTTTTCTTGCTCAACGCTGAGCTTCTCTTCCTTCTCTTTGGGCTTGCCCGCTATCTGCCGGTGTTTCTGCTGCTGCTGCTGTTTGGCTGCCTGCTCCTTTTCGACCCGATTTTGGGCCGCAATCTGTGGTGCCAGCATCATTTCGAGGTTGCGCAGTCGGCAATAGTTCTGGAGGTACTTGTAGCAGGGCGACGCAAACAGTGCCAGCAATCCGAGGTGCAGCGCCAACAGTGCCAGGTGAAAGGCTTTACTCTCGAATACGGCCGGTTCGAGGAAACGATAGTTTACGGTCCACTTGTGTTCGAAGACGCGTCCCAGATCGAAGCTACCTTTTAGGTAAGCCCATGGATAGCTGAGCAGGAAGGGCGCACCGAGGAACAGCTGGATCACTCCGCAAACGGTCAGTTGCCGCAGCGTTCCCATCCAGCCGAGGTTAGTAATGAACAGGAGCAGAATGCCGGGGGCAAACAGCAAGATATTCATCTTCACCGATACACCCAGACTCAACAGAACGCTTCCGAGGGTCCAGCGGCCATCGATGTACGCGTTGAGGGCAGCGTTTAGAAGCAGAATTGCCACCGGATCGTTGAACAGCCGCAGCAAGTAGATGGAGTGAATACGGTAGGAAGTGAACATCGTAATGACCATCACGTACGGCGGGATTTTGCGGCTTTTGCAGTACAACCGCAGCACCAGGGTCTGCTGCAGCAGATAGATCACGATGAAGAGGTACTGCGCAAGCCGGATGTTGGTGCCACGCGATGTTAAGAAGTAGAACGTACTATAAATATACACGAAGCCGGCTGGATACACTAGCGGGCCGGTATCACCTGGGAAAGAGCGAGAGTTTTAGAACTGGGGAGGATCCAGCCGTTCACGGATCGGGTACCTCGCAGCTGGGAATAATCGGTGGTGCCATTGAGGAAGCCCTCGCACTCCTGCATGTACGCCTTCCAGTCGATCTCGGTGTAGGGCACATTTTGCACGATGAGCACGTTGAGGACGAAATCGATCGCGAGTATGATCACGGCAACCAGCGGCAGCCGAGCGGGATCGAATATTAACGATTTGGCGAAGGTGAGATTCAGATACTCCCGCTGTACTTTGGCCAGCAGCGTTTGTGGTTCTTTGCGAAAAGGCGGGCCCACTTTTCCCGAGGATTTTTGGTTCGTCGCACTTGGAGCCATTTTTCAGCTGATTTTTATTTTTGTCGCGTGGCCCCGGATTATCGTTTGTATCGTTTGTTTTCATTCAGCTTGCCGTTTTTACTTCGATTCTTCACAAAGTTCCACAAAAAACCACAAAAAACCACAAAAAAACACAAAAAACCACGGAAAATGGACTACGAAATGAGAAATGTAAGCTGGAATTACTCAAGGATCCTAGTTCGGTTACAACAGCCCTGTTCTTCGTTTTAGATCAAGGACTTCCTGCAGCTGTACAACCGGATTACGGATTTGTGCTTCAACTCGTGCGTTGATAACCTTTTCGGCCGGGATTTAACGCACCAGGAGATCTCGTGTGCCGATAACTGCGTCAGCAAGTTCACCAACGTTAACCAGCGATTACTGCAGGTGTACATGGGCGTTCAGACGGACATCAATCAGCGAAGGATGGCCGATATGGAGGCACAGCAGGCAAAACTATTAGCCGAAGCCCAACAGGCAGAAACGGCCTCTCAAGTCGCGACGAGCTCCGAGGCGGCCGTCGTGTGATCGCACTTCACATTTCAGTAATATAGTTGTAGTTTGCTAGTGACCGGTTTAATGTTAATAACTAGGCACTCTGAAAGAATGAACAGAATTTGCCTAAACGTCCTGATAGGAATTCCGGCGTCCGGGAAGACGACTTACTGTGCACAGATTGAGAAAGCAGCCTCCGACCAGTTTAGTGTAGTGCACGTGTGCTACGATACCTATGTTCCCATCGACACCCAGTACGATCAGTTTCGCGATGAGGCGGGATCGTATAAGCGACATCGGCAGCAACTTTTATCCTCCGTTGAGGCGATCATCCTTTCGATTCTCGGCAGTGATCGCCAAACCTTGGAACGACTGCTACAGGATTGGATTCGTGAGTTCAAGCAGCCGTTGAAACTACCTAACACTTTGTTGAATTCCAAAGATTACCTTTTCCTCATCGACGATAACATGTACTACAGAAGTATGCGAATGGAGTGGCTACAGGTGGCCCGTAGACGTTCGTTGGGTTTCTTTGAAACGTTCTTCAATGTTCCGCTAGAGCTTGCACTCCGGAGAAACCAATCAAGGGAGCGGTCCGTTCCGGAGGAGACAATAAGGCGTATGTGGATGCGACTGGAGAAACCCTGTGGGGAGATGTATGGCTGGGAGAAGAAAAGCATTTCGATCGAAGGGACCTTAGACGACTTGAGTGAAGTACTTTCAATGGTCAGTCACAGCTTCGAAAAACCAGAAAAAATGATCGATGCGCCCTCGTCATCTACTCCGATGGAACAGTCGGTAATTCATCAGATAGATCTTCTGCTACGAAAGGCCATCTCCGAGCGGATGGCCACAGCCAAGAGCTCCATGTCCAAATCCGATTTACGTGCTTTTGCTGCCGTGCTACAAGAACGGAAGCTGGACTTGCTGAAAAGATTGAGAAACGGTGGTGAGGTAATTGCGGAGGACAGGGTCCAGTTTGTGGCGGATGCTTTGCTTTAAGTTTGTGTAGCTTTAGAAACCGAACTAATAAACAGAATTATAGTCACCCTAGTTCATATTGTGAGGAAAAATTATCAGCAGGCCGGATTTTCCGTGAAAAATTAACCCCGCTTTCCCTTCCAAGAGGCCCTGCCAAACGGAGCGTTACGCGAGCTAAAATTTGTATATGGAGATGATCTTTTCAAGACCAATTACGGATTCCGATTCAAGCCAGAATCTTTGCATGATTGAAATTGTTTCATTGGAGACCGCGACGACGATCCAAATTACGATCCAAAGCAGCGCAAAAATGCAACCAACGGTTTTTTTTATTCCATCGATGCGCGCGTTTAGCAAGCCGCGTTCGCCACTCGAAATCCCAGAAAAGTTGCACCTCTTGACCACTAGGTGGCGCTGCTCGTGGGTCGCGCGCGAAGAAGAAGAAGAAAACGCCGAAATTCCGCAAAAAAAAGTAGAAGAAGAAAATTTCCGCGCTCCGGAATTTCGAGTTTCGAACGCGGCTGGCTAAACGCGCCGTGTTGACATTCGCTTTCGCGCGCTGTTTTCCAAAAACCGCCCAATTTTACCCGCTTTTCCTCGCGGCATCAGGCGCGTACGCATTTCCTGGAATGTGCCGGAGAGTTCCTGCCTTCCCGTGTGTTTTCTAAACCATCCTGCCTCTGCAAGTGCTCCCCCTAAAGGCTGAATGTCGTAGATTATGAATTCGTTGACCAATTTATTACGCCGCGAATCCGGATACGGTAGGTAACGGAGGGCCAAGGATTATGGTTCCCTGGCTGGGGCTACCGGTAGATAATCGCAATCTTTCGGTTTGTGTTCTTCCTCAGGATTCGTTCGGCAGTACGATGCGGCGCTCTTGCGGTTGCTGGTCCGGGAGCGGGACAGCTGGAAGGGCATAACACCGTCTACGTTTACCGCGGACTTTAACCCATCGCCACCAATCCTAGCGGCCAAGTTTGCCAAGTGTGCCGGTTACGAGCATGTGCTAGCGATCGCCAACGAGGATGGGAAGCTGGCGATACAGAACACGGACGAAGGGAACGAAGAACCGGGCGGCGAGCGAGCGCTCGATGGCGTACAGTGTCACTACAATGCGGTGTTCGATATCGAGTGGATGCCGGGAGAGATGAAGATCGTGACGGCTTCCGGGGATCATACGGCACAGCTGTGGTCGGTTACAGAATCCGATCTCGTTAGTACACAAGCGTTCCGGGGTCATTCTCGCTCCGTAAAGACGGCCGCGTTTCGTCGTGATGATCCGGCCATATTCGCTACCGGTGGTCGTGATGGAGCGATCCTCATCTGGGACATTAGAGCGCAGCTCGGTTCGAATCTGTTGCCACGGGCGGATAACTGCATCTACAGTGGGCATGCCGGTGGTCCCGGTACGCCGGCATCACATCGGAAGCGTACGAGACAGACGCCCAAGATACCGGCACAGGGTTGCAGCAGCAGCATAACGGGGCTAGTGTTCCAGGATAGCAATACGCTGATCTCCTGTGGTGCCGGTGATGGAGTGATCAAAGTGTGGGACACCCGGCGTCACTATACCAGCCATCAGCGAGATCCTCTGCCTAAACATAGCTTCCCGTATGCGGGTACGACAACGTTGAAAGGATTCACGAACCTCGTGATCGATGAGACACGCCATCGGTTGTACGTGAACTGTATGGACAATCATATCTACTGCTACAATGTGTCCACGTATGAAGCGGAACCATTGCAGCGGTATAGGGGCTTCAAGAATGGAACGTTCTATGTGAAGGCAGCCCTTAGCCCCGACGGTCAGTATCTGATCAGTGGATCAAGCGATGAACGAAGCTACGTCTGGAACGTGGACCATCCGAATCCGTTACTACAGTTGCGTGGACACGCGGCAGAAGTGACGAGTGTGGCATGGATGCAAAGCCGACGCAAGGTACGGCTCGTAACGTGTAGTGACGATGCGCGACACAAGATCTGGCGCCTCGGACCGGAAGAGCTGGACTCCGATGAAAGGCAGCAATTGCGCGGTACAACCGAGTACTGCAGTTCCTATCACCAACAGCCTTACAGTTCACGGGCTCCTCGACCGAAGGCGCTCGAATTTACACCACGATCGCTGAAACGGAATGTGCAACGGAACGAAACGACACCAAGCACCTTGGAGGGTATCAGTCGGACGCCAACCAATGCTGGAAGTGCACTGACGTGCAGCAGCGTTACCGGAGCTAGCACAGGTATTGCTGCTAGCGGTAGCAACAAGCGATCGCACACAACGATGGCACAAAGTGAAGATCTGGCCGGTACGGAAGAAACTGCTGCAACATCATCCGTATCGCTCTGCCCCCCAGTGAAGCGACCGAATCGAAGCGAAGAATGCCGTAAACGACGGCTGTTCAGTCCGGCAAACTATAAATCCTCTTTCAGCTTCACCGCGCTCGAGATTGCTTCCAGTTCCTCCTCATCACGTAGTCTTAACGTCATTCTGGAGGCAAGCGAAGAGCACCAGACGACGATCGTTAGCCGATCACCTTGTAAGTCTCCTCTCGCTACCGCCGACCTCAACATACGATCACTCGATCGGAATTCGGGGGCGATCACACTCGACACCACCGCCGACGTATGTTCAATGTTTTGTTCCTCGCCGACGACATCGTTACTCAATCTGACGCTACCTAATTTCGTGATCGACGGTGAAGCTCCACATCTCGTGAACGTGATCGCCAGTGGTGGTGGTTCGGGTGCAACCGGATCGTTGAAAGATGGCACCGGAGGAGGTACTGGAACCGGAACCGGTGGCATCGGTTCGCCCGGTGCAATGATGATGAAGCATAAGCTAAAGGAAAACATCGATTGGCTGACAAAGATTCGCAAACAGAAGTTACTGCAAGCGGCCAAGACCATCATCACCGATGGTGGTAGTGCTGCCGGTGAAGGAAGATCATTGGTTGAGGGTGTGGAAGACACGGTTTCGTTGCTTCTATCTCCACGGCTTCAGCAACTGAAGGCGTGCGACGAGCGAAAGAGCAACACCAGTACCTTACTACAACCCTCGTCCTCCTCCTCCTCTTCCACCTGCTCTGCTGTCGATGATGCGGATACGACAAATCAACCGACGACACCGACAAGCCGGAAAAGGCGATCGTCCAGAACGAGTTTCGATTGCATCTCACAGATGGAGACGGATGGTGGCGGCAGTGGCGGCGGCGGTGGTGGTGGTGGATTGGGCCCTCGAACACCGAAAAGCCGACGCCATTCCGTTGGCGTCAGTAACGGGGGCGGTGCGAGCATAACCGTTGGCATGCAACCGACGACTCCCGAAACGACGGTGTCCATTAGGAGATATTTTACAGTCACTACTACCCCTACCAACCGGATGAACGTGCATTGAACGACGCATTGAAGGCCGGTCGATGTTCCATGGATTGCAATTTGTGTTTATATTGAATTCAAAGAGGATCACCAAAAAGGCGGGAGATCAGCGCTCTCGAAAGAGCACACGAATTTTCAATAGGTTAAAGTTAGGATGACAAGAGCACCGCCATACGGGAATTCATTAATGCTTTTTTACTTTTTATGAAGCGCACCATTCACAACGCTCTTACTATCTCTCCCCAAGCGAGTCAGAATCGCAATGAAGTGCACTTTGAAAGCGTTAGCATTTATTGGTTTTAGTATAGAAAAAGATGGCAGGAGCTGTGGGGTAGCCAAACAGTGGGGGTGGCCAACAGTAGAGAACAGGATGAACTCTTCAGCCCACTCGCACAGCGTTACTGTACAGTGAGTCAATGTAGGGTTTTTGCGGACAAAGAAAATAGAAATAAAAACGCTTTATGCTTCCTTGTTTGACAAAATGTAATTCAAATGCTTGCTTTACTTTATTCTATCTAAACGTTGATAATTCATGGCTGGTTACAAGTTTAACCCCAACGTACAACCGAATTACTACGAAGTGATTCATAAACTGAACTGCTTTCCGGAAGCCTAGACACTAAGCCACAACACATCGTCGTCTGTTACCAGTAATTAGAAGATCATAAACCACTTTGGGATCGTCTATAATTTCAGTCGCATAGCTTCTTAACACTCTGGACAGCACGATCTACCTTGTCTCTATGAGAATGAGCACTTGAAGACCGATTCAAGTGGCCTTTAGTTATTGTCGAAAGATCGCGAATCAGTGTAGTGTAGTGGCCGCTTATAAAAGCAGTCACTCTCCATACAATCGCACTACAGTCCCTCACCGTTGCTATCTCAAGATGCATTCCTCCATATTGCTACCGCTAGCCGTAGTGGCATGCCTGGCACTGCCAACGTTCGCTCACGTTTGCACCCCGACTGGAAACGAGGAAGTGCAAGCCAACGGAAGGCCAACGTACACCGGCCAATTCCCCCATCATGCACTGCTAATGGTACAGTTCGGTGAGCAGCAGGAAACACGTTACTGCAGTGGCGCTCTCGTCGACGACCGGCACGTCGTAACGGTGGCCCAGTGTGTCCAGGGTAGCACCGAAATCGAGGTACATCTCGGAGCACACTGTCTGCTGCAGGGAGAAGATAAGTTCCGGCACGTTTTTACCGCCCTACACTACACCGTCCGCGATGGTTACGATCCGGAAACGTTCGTCAACGATGTGGCCGTGGTGCGGTTCAGTGAGGAATCGGTCCGACTGCCACCGTGGGTGTATCCTGCACGGCTTCCCGAACCGGACGAGCAGTACGTTGGCCAAGAGGTGCTCTCGAGTGGATTCGGTTTGCTCAACTACCAAACGAGCTCGGCCGCGGATGCGCTCCAGTACGTACGGTTGGTCGTGCTCGATGCGGAAAGCTGCCAGCAGGAGTTCAACTTTGTCACACCGAATACCGGTCGGTTCTGTGCACAGGATCGTGATCAAGAACCGAACTGTGTTAGCGATGTCGGTAGTCCGCTGGTACTGAAGGAGGGTCGTCTGCAGCATTACGTGCTGCTTGGACTGTCCAGTTTCGGACAGAAGTTTGCCTGCAATTCGGGTAACCCGGGTGCTCTACAGGAAGTGCGTGAGCATAGCGACTGGATCCGGGAGGTGCTCTCGAGCTCGACCGTTTAACCCCGAGAGAGTGTGAAAAGCGTAAATAAAGGAAAAAAAGAAATTGCCAATATTATATCATCAAACAATTCATTTATAGCGCCAGGGTGTTCGAAGAGAAGTAGAGGGGCTGGATCCCGTAGTGTGCTGTTGGCCGTTTTGAAATCAAATACCGATCCGGTAAACAAACACACGATCATGGTTTGTGCGATTTTGGAACGGGCGCGTGAACATTATGCAATCAAAGCATATAGACCGCCTCCATAAATAAACACAGCACGTGCCCACTCATCCCCGTAGCGGCCCCCCCGGCGTGTTTAATAGTGGCGCGCCGTGGGGTACCATGCGTTCCGCATCGTAAAAAAAGGGGCGCCTCCATCGGATGGCGGTTCTAAACCGCTCCGGTTGGTGGCGAGAAGTAGAATCCGGTAGAGACTGGGTATGTCGTTAGGTGAGCATCGCATTTCCCCGCCAACTGAGCTGAGCTGATGGAACTCGCGATGAGACGTGCAACAGGCAGCAGCAAAGGCGAACGATTCTGGCACACACGTTCTGGAATCAATAAATAGTGGGTGCAGACCGAATGCTTGCGTCCTACTTCCGTGGTTCGTGGTCTACATTCAACAGATAGGAGGCCAGGAAAGCTACAGCTACACTCGCTACTCGTACCCGGCTTCTTCTCCGATAGTTTGGCTGTTCCGCTGCAACAGAATGATGTTGAAGAGGGTGGGTAGAGGGCAGAAATGTCGAACGAACCACTCTCTGGTCTGGTGGTCGATCGTGTCTGCTCGGGTCAAACCGAACATGGTGTTACCGAGAGTGTGCTCGCGACATGCCACAGGTTGGTTCTGGATAAAATATTATCCCACCCTCAACACACCAGCCTCTCCGCGGACCTATCCACGAACAGAGTGCCACATGCATGATTCCATTAAGGATTAGGCAATCGAGCATTTCTTTCAAAAATATTCCCTTTAATATGTGTAATATTTTTAAATTGGTTTGGTTTTGGAACACAAATCGGTTTCAATCCATCTATTTCTATCTGTTGCAAGCGTATCGTTCGCTTTTACCATCCAGCAAGAAACGTGTAGAGAGTACCGTTAACCAACCATCTCACCGTCATGTTATGCTCACCACCTCGTCGTCATCGGCTCTCCGGTCTTCGGTACATCAATCGGCTGGCGGCGTGCTCTAGCTGCCGCTGCTGCTGCTGCTGCTGCTGCGTGTCCTGAGTGACCGAAGTGGACGTGCTCGGTTGCCGCGCTCGGTTTTCCCTCGGTGGCGGAGAACGAAGAAGTAATTCGACCCCATCCGTAGTAGTAGACGAAGGGAAGGTAGCGAGAGGTCGTGAGAAGTAGTAACCGTGTCTAGCAGCAGCAGCAGCAGCAGCAGCAGCAACAATAGAACACACACGGGGTGCCGCTTTCCGCTTTTCGCGAACGAACCGCGCGCGCTCACAACAACCGCCAGCGCCATCGCCATGCGTCGTCATCTCGTCAGCGCGTTAGTATTCTCGTAACGCTCCGTTCGATCGGTCGTGTAAGACGTCGCCGTCGGTCAGTCAGTACGTCGTCGGTTGGTCGGGTCGGGTCGTCTTCGAGGATTTTGTGTTTTGCGCTTCTTCCGATTCTCCCCTCAAACTTCAAGGGGGGAGGGAGGTGGGAGAGGGAGGAGTTCCACCAGGTTTGTCTACTACTAAGTACCGCGGTTACGCACGTACGTAACGTACAGTACCGCGAATCGCGTGGTGTCTTACACAGAGAAAGAGAGTGTGGGTGACGTCTTATCAGGTTGCGGTTTGCCGGAGGGGTGGAGTGGTAAAGTGATATCCAGTGACGGCCAGCAGTGACGCGCACGGTCTGCGTGCTTGCTTGCGGTTGTGTACGTGTGTACAAGTGCCCGCCTTCTTCCTTCCTTACACTCCCCGGGGGAGGGGGGGTATGGTAATCTTTGACGAGCCCGAAACGAACCTGCTCACACACCCGCACAAACGGTCAACGATGTGGTGAGGGGGTGAGGGCGAGGACACACCAGGCGCGATCGATCTTCTCGCGCGTTCGCACACACGATGATCACAACACAATACCGGATAACAAGAACAGATACAGACACACGCGGGCGCAGGAATAGGCCCCCTTTTTAGTCGTTTTCCCTCCTCCACGTCGCCGTCCTTGAACTTATTTTTACGCTTCTCTTCCGCTTCCGTTCTCCTGGTGCATGCGATCCCCGATCCGGTGAATAGTAATTGACCGGTGGGCATCTGGTGGGAACTGCCCTTCCCCCTTTTCCAAGGTCGTGTTCTGTTCCGTGCTCCTTGAACCACCTGATGCCACCTGTTCTTTCTCACACTCACGGTTCCAGCCCCTAGTATTTACCTTGGTACTAGATTTGTTAGCCACCGCCGACATGTTGTCAGTGTGAGTGTTCGTCTGAAAGAACAGGAGGCTTGTACCTTTTGAGTCTAAAACTCCTGAATGGCTTTCAGCTGTTACTTTACTTCTCCTCTCTCTCTCTGTCTGGCATTTTCTCTTTTGCTCTGGACGTTCTGCATCATCCTTGTTCTAGCTTTGCTTTGTTGAAGTACTCGATCGATGAGGATCGATGTTTTGATTCCATGTTCAAAGTAGTATTCGGTTGGTCGTGGCCAGCGGCAAGCATAGTATCATCTCTCTTTCCATCTCGCTCACGCGCTTTCGCTTGCACATTCGGTTATCTCACGTCTTTCGCGACGGTCTGTAGTAACTGTGTGCATGTGGCGGCATGCATGTGGCGCCCATGTGCCTGAGAATAGATTTTTGCATCAACGGCTGTGGCTGGCTGCGACTGGGGCTGCCACCGTCACTGCTGTGCTGATAGCAACCATCAGTAACCGTGTTCGTGTGTGTCCGTATGGGTGCTGCTGCTGCTGGCAAACCCAATCCTTCGTCGGTAGCCATCGCGGTCGAATGGACGCTCGGTGGTGGAGTGTGCCAGTTTCGATCTTCGGACGCGGCCGCACGCGAATCCCCGCATCTTATCGCGACACTACGGTGCGGTGCCTGCGGCCAGACACCATGTGATCCCGCCAGCGCCAGCATGTATTCACATCACGTCGGTCTACCGTGGTTGGTGTAACGGGCGTGCCACCGTTTGCCGCGCCTGTCTGAGTGGCCAAAGTGTCGAGCCTCGCCCGGGGGGAAGGAGAAGGTCTGTTTGGATTGTTTGGATTGGATTACACCAAGCAAAGTCCACGACTGGCTGCAAGATCGCTGTTCGATCGCTGTCTGTCGTCTCGGTCGCCGTACACAAAGAGTGTGTCCCCGGCACGCGGTAGACTCGACGATACCTACAAACACAACCAGCGGGGAGAAGAAAAAAAACCGCAAGCAGCAACAGCCACTGTAAACCGGCAAGAGCTGATGGTGCCGGTCGTCGTCCTAATCAGTGACGCACGATTGAGTTCGCGCGTTCGGCGCCAAACGCTTACCAACCGCGCGGAGTTTGTGTCACTTGGATAAGAAGCTTGGACACACAGACCAGTGCCAACTCACACACTCACACCCTACTTGTCTGCCACCGCCGAAAAATCCCACCCGGGAGGAGGGACCGGTGGTGTGCCAAGCCCATTCGCGCACCTCCACACTGCTCCCCGTGGCTCGTTGACGTGTCGTCAATTTGTGGTGGCGCGCGGGTTGTTTACACTGCCGGCGCTGTCCACCACCCATTATCGCACCTAATCAATCCCAGTTAGAGCGATTCTCGTTGCGGCATTGGCCGCAGGCACCTCACGAGGTCCGATTTGCTGGAAGAAAACGGGGAAACACGGTACACCTTCGCCACACATCGGTGGGCATCGCAATGCAAACACGACGACAGCCAATGCCAACGGCCAACGAGCCAATCAAAAAGGCCACACCCGGAGCCCGGAGAGGAATTGGCATTGGTACTCGGCAGAAATAATAAATTCAAATCATTGCCTGCACATTGTTCGGTTGATTGGCCGCGCCGCTGATGATAACCGGTGGTCAGTGCCAACCACGGACTCTTGGTCGCGCCGTGACGCTCGCGTGTCATATTGCGCGAGCGCGCGCGCGCGCCCGTACGTTTTCGACCGACTGATGACCGAGCGGCGCTTAAATCGCGAGAGGGGAGGGGCTGGAAGCGAAATGCGAGATTGCCTGGCAAGCAAAGAGCCGCCAAAGAAGGGACAATGTGTCGAGTCACGCCATTTGTTCACGGGGATCCCAATTTGTTGCCAACTTCTGCCGATCTCCAGCAGCAGGCCGTTGTTGGCGGTGTAGGGAAGATCGAGATGAAGTTGCTCGCGGCAACCGGGCTACTTGGATCGAACCGAATCACACTGCACTGCCATGCGCTGGTGTGTGTTGCGAATTCAAAATGAGCAAGGGGCCAGGGCTGTTGCACTAGCCGTTAATGAGCGATATTGTTAACGATAGTGAGTTGGAAAATTCGAGAATAAAAATGCATATTCAACGCCCAGTCGGTAGCTTCATCACCTTCACCGTCGTTCACACCTTGCGTGCCTAGAGGTGCAATCGCGTTGCACGCATGTAGTGCACGAGGTAACGCGAGAAGTGTGTGTAAACTGCAACGCATCGTGTGCCACAACCTGCTCCGAGGAGCCTTCACGCGGTCGTCGTTCCGTGGATGCTGGAAGCCAAAAGGTGCGTCAGATCTGAGCGCACACACGTCTCGGTGTGATGTAATGCATTGTACGTGCGGATCCCAAAAAAATACCGTTGGTGACAGTGAGGTTGAAAAAGGTGAAGAAACATCCCATTCTGGCACGATCACACGATCGCACCAAGTGTAGCGCCCTGAGCTCCAGTAGCCCCAAACATGGCCCCCACGCGGCGGTGAGTGCGTGCGAATGTGCGTGATGGAATGGTCTTTGTCTTTGGTGCAGTGCGATTCGTGACCCAGAATGCAGCAAAGTGACACGATCGGATCGGATCATAGCAGGTCCGACCGTGCCATTAACGGCAGAAGTGCGGTCTGGCGCGGCAAAAAGGTGTAAAATTGCTCGGCGACACCTGTCACGGACGACGACGACGACGACGCCAGGCGGTGTCAGAGGTTTCCAGTCGCGAAATACCAAGACCAAGAAGGGTAAGTGTATCGCTTCTTTCTCTCTCTCGCGCGCACGCGAAAAAGGAAGATCGTTTGCAATGCTCGCTGGAACGGTGGTTAGGTTGTAGACGAAAGTATTCGAAGGCCTTCAAGGTTGCAATTACAAGGCATAGCGCTGTACGCGAGGCTGCAGCAATGTCACAATTTGCTGGAGCGTGACGTTGGACGTAATTGTATCAGCATCCTACTAAAGACTTTCCTTCTTTGACGAAGTGCGGATAAGGGTTTGTAATGGTTGTAATAACGCTTAAACAACATTTTAAAAGTCCCGTAAGCAAGATGTGAATCTGGCTCTCCTTAAACTGTTCTTATTCTTAAACAGCAAGTAGCAAGTAGTTGAAGGTCGAGTCTCTGCTCTGTGATAATGATGCTTTTTGATGTTCCATTCAACACATCCTGTTTATGACCATCGTCTATCCCTTAGGCATGGCCCTTCGGTAGGCATCGAGGATGGCAGATTCACAGGAACTACCTAGTGCTAGTCAGTAGCAGTCCGTACCGTTTCGTTCGAAATCTCTCTTCATCGTGCCAACCAACACCAACCTCTATTGTTTACTCATCTCATTCACGAATCACTTTCACGGCCTTTGTTCGGTTGGAACATTTTCGGAGTTTCCAGAAAAGCGGTTCCCGTATTTCGTGAAATGCCCCGCGGGCGTCTGTTCCGAACCGTGAGTCGGCCTCGTGGACGTAGGCTGATGATGGTGAAGGAGCTTGTCAGATTCAGAAAACTCACCGTTCTCCAGTGGTTGTGGTTTGTTCGCTTCGCAACAAAGCAACTACCAAACCGCCGAAAGGTGGAAACGAAACCTCCACCCTCTCGCTACCCTACTCACTTCCGGTCTCTTTTGAAACCGTAGAAAAGAATATCCTAAAACAAACCCAAACACAAACTCCGACAACCGACATCAACCTCAAATGCGTCCGTAAATGGGCATCATGCCTGGGATTCAGTGAACGAACGAGCAAGGAAGGAAGGAGCAGCGAATGGAGATGGATTACGTGGCACCCGCACGGTCTCCCAGCCTTTTTCCCGGTCGGCTCCAAGGCTTGTTTGATGCTAATTGGCGCAGATTGTGAATGACTCCGAACTGTTCCATCGCGGTGTAATACGTCCCTTTTGGTACGATTCAAAGCTCTCAAACTCGAACAAATCACTGCTCAAGTTCTCTTCATACACACACACGAGCCGGTGAGATGCCATCTGGTACCATATGGTGCGTAAGGGTTGAAGGGAGGTTCCGGCCGAAACGGGATTTATGTTTTCTCGAGAATTACTTCGGGCCAAAAACAAATGCGCCTCAACAAAGGTTTGCATTGTGCGCAGAGTGACGAAAGACTGGAATTTCAAATATGTGACACAGAGAACCAGAGAAAGCGAAATTGGAATGAACCACCATCGGCATCGATTAATCGGTTCAAGCTGTGTCCCAAGCGTGCCTCGAGTTGGTCGCATTGGGCTAGGTTGCTTCGTTTCGCACCAAGTATTGAAGTAGCGGAGGGTTCACACACCCAGGACAACACACTGGCTACTGATTGTGCTCTCTCCAAGATGTAGGAGTAGCAGAGGATGAATGGAAGCCATGTTAAGCGAGCTGCGAGACCTGCTACTGCTGCTAACAATGTTGCTATTTCATACTTTGGAATAAATACATCATCGTGGCATAACTCAGCCAGTCCGCGGTGCTCGTTCGTTCGCTCGCTGTGGCCCCCTTATACACCATTTTGGCCAATGTTTGTCCAATGGGCGTGCAAAAAAAAAAAAAACACACACACACCCACCAACGATGCTGGCGGCAGAACAGAAGGGAATTCATTTTTAATTTTGTTTGTTTGATTTTCCTGCCGCATGTTTTATCGTACCGCCACGTGCGCTCCTCTCTCTCTCTCTCTCTCTCTTTCTCTGTCTCTGTTCCTAAATTTCATGTAGATTTGATTGCCAATGCCCGGGCCAGTGCTGGTGCACGAGAAATAAATAAGAAGAGATCATCAATCCTCACGGAAGAACAAGCCAGGCGGGGTGCTCCAATGTGTTTTTCATCGATTACGCAAGGATCAACAACTTCCAACTGCCACCCTAAACCCTCCATGGTGAGTGGTAGAAAAAGCGCAAAAAACCAAAAGGAAAATAATGTTGGACAAAATGGTGGAAAACAACTCAGCGAATTGAAACAGCAGCGGCAGCAGCAGCAACAGCAGCTGTGCATAGGACTCCGATCTGTGGTGCAGCTTTGATTGCGCGTTTCGTGCTCGTCTCATGGCGGCTCTGTTTCTGGCCAGCGGCAGAAGCAGCCAGCATCGTGAGCTGACGCGAGATGCCCCTTACCACCGGTGCCAATGTGCGAACGCACTTTACTTATCTTCGCCACTGCCGCTGCCGGTGGTGGTAATTGATTTTATCGATTGAAAGCACACATTTTACGGTACATGAGGGGAAGTTTGCCGGAGCACGTGGTTGCCACCAAATAGGATCTTCAATTGAAGTCCCCCCCCACATTGAGGGTAGGGTGCTTATTACAAGTTGAGCGCCGGTTGAGTTGCGATTCAATTATTGGCGAATAATGTGAGCTGCGCTACTTTTCAACGCTGCTTTTTGGTCGTTGGAATTCAAACGAAGCATTTAGAGTAGAGTTTCTGCTGGTGCCGTGTCTTGGTGTCTATATTTTCGAAATCCCGGGCACGCAAATGGACCGTCACAGGGAGTCTACGGTGCTCGTTTCGAGACGTTGTCTCGCCTTTTTGCTTCATGGTTTTCCTCCACACGCTTCACAATGCAATTTGTCGCGAGCGATTCGCAATGGAAAGTGACAAAATTTGGCAAAAAATCGACGCACATCGGCATCAAACGTCTAACCTTCACCTTTAGCCGAGTTTTCCCCCACGCCAAGTGGAAGTGGAAGAAATGACAAAACAGGTCCGCCTGAGAGCACGCACGTACTCACCTCGTCCCATCCACACACTCACACACACCGAGCGGAGAAAATCGTCCATCTAAATCAAAACCACGGTCCCTGCTGGTTAAAGCCGCAGCCGACGATGCCGACGATGCCGCCGCAGGGGGGTCTTCTAACCTTGGGACTTCTAACACCGAACGTGGCATGGTGTGGGGTTACGGCTGAGTTTGAATATTTTTAGAGCGGAAAATTATGACAAGTAGAAAACGCACGAACCCCAGGGAGCACAGGAATCCACAGGGGGAGGGGAATGGCCGGGGACCTGCGGTTTTTCGACAGGAATGTTTAATCAGCGACCATTTTGTGGGACCAATGTTGCGACATTTACGAACGCCAACGTCGCGTAGCTCTGCGACGGCGACGACGATGATGATGAACGATGATGAGGATGATGGCCGTTGATGTTGTTGTTCCGAGATGTTAGTGTCGTCCGGAGCCGGGGCTTGAGTTGACTTTAAATTGGGCTTTAAACTAATCGTTGATGGCGGACGATGTCGGCCGTCGGTGGGGCTGATAGCTCCAGAAAGGCCAGTTGATGAACTTTAAATGTTATCGCCGGTAAATAGATTGCTCGTTCTACTTCTCCTCGTTAAGTTATGGTTATTTCTCTCATAAAGTTTGAATTATTGGATCCGTTGGATATCAAGCGGATGAATTTTGAGTAGCTTTGCGGTATTTTAGCAATAAATAATTCATAAAAAAATCGAAGATAGGAAATGAATGGGAGTTGCTTTCTCTCTCCCGTCTTCTTGTAGCCTTTCTAGTTTCCCCTTTTTGATTTATATTGAACCTAATTTATATGAAAATCGAATCACTTATCATCAAAACGATATCGAATACATCTTCTCTACACTTCTTAAACTAAGCAAAAAAATCGTTTAGAAACGTTCTGTATGTTTGACTTCACGGAACTCATCGAGTGAGCTTTTCCTCATTATCCGACCCGACCGACTCTTCGGAGATGGAAAAGGATTCGCTTTCAGCAACAGGGCACGTCCACAGGTCACGGACGGGGCTCACGAGCGTGGGCGACGCTTAGTTTCTACCTCTGAGTGCTTCGCGTGAAATCACGGCATGGTAAGGATACCGTATCCAGAGCATGGTGTATCATATGTCTGAGCGAGGGCTTCGGTGGCCCATAATGAGCGGTTCTGCACTGCATCACTGTCTGCGAGGGTCGAAGGGAAGGTAAGGTGCTGGTAAGCGATAGCAATGAAACACTGAAGCAAAACACGCAAGCTGCGAGAAACGACTTCAATATGAGCCATCCTTACAGTCCTCCCGGGGGCAGTCGAGGACACAGAGTGCGCCACAACGCCACGACAGCTAATAATCTGACAAAATGCTACCAGAGAACAACTTGTACGATCCTCTTAGGGGTAGAGTAGGGCTCACACGAGCCAGAGGTTCTGCTGTTTAATTGGACTTGTTTATTTGGGCATTACGGGGTCATTAAGGGTGAATCGTTTTCGGATCCCTGCCCCAAATTTTCAACCCCAATTCTCGTTATCGTTCTCGTGGGAATATTAGCTTACTCGGGGTGTCTGGTCTCGATTAGATAAGTTTGGAATGGGCTGCGGTAAGGGTTCTAATTGATATGATTTTCATTTATTGCAAGGGCCATTGAGTTCTACGCTCTGATAATTGGTCTCATTGATATTTCATAATAATTATGGATATTGAATCGCTGAGTTAAATGTGCTAGGAAGATGTTACCACAGCCGCCGCTGCGTAGTATTGCCTCTTGGCCTTGTGAGGTCGAAAACTTTTCTACAACAACACTGAACAGAGAACACCAAAGGTGAAAACAGGAAAAATAATAACGTTCTCACCTTCTGCTGGCAGCAAGGGATTGTGGCAATACTTGACCGTAATGACGGTACTCTTTCTCTCTCCCCTCCCCCGAAGCAATACGTCAAACGTCATGTGAGGACAGTGTGCGACCGGGGTGGAAAACCGAAAGCACAAAAGTAGGCCAATCCGTAACCGGCCATGACTCAATGCATACGCGCCACTCGCGTTTGCGGCTTTTACCTTTGGTCTCTTCTGTCGAGGTGCCTACTGTGACGCTTCACCTCGATGATGGAGGCGCCACACCAATGGAGGCGGATGGTGGTTGGTTATTTTTTTTTTTGCTTTTTTTTTGTTGATTTCCAACACTTTTTGTTACTCTTCTTCCTTTCGCCCTGGTAGTGGTGGTCGGTGAAATGTCTAATTAGCCCTGGCCGAGACACACGGGGCGGAGTGCGTTGGTAGCAAGACAAACATCTCCCGGGCACTGAGATTGCTCATGTCCCGGATGAGTCCCTCATCCTTTCATCAGCAACTTTTGCAATCTCACTTGTCAAACAGTGGGACAATTAGATGGGTGGGCGACGGGTGTCGTTTCTACTACTCCTATTGTGCGACAAACAAATAATCGCCAATCGTAAAGTAGGAGGAACGTGTGGTCTGTCTGTGTGGCCCAGTGGCTGTGTTACCGGCATTCAGGGGTTAGCATCCAAGTAACCCATGATTGAAGCGGTTCCATTTTGTCTTCCTACTCCTTGTTTTTTGATGATTTTTTGTCATAATACCAACATACTATGAAACCACCAGCGCAATGTAGCACATGAGAAGGCAATATGAAGCACGAGATGATGACCCAAGATCGATGTAACGCTCTCCTAAATTGCAAAATTTTTCAAAACCAAGCCAACCATAGCAAAGTCCTTTTTTTCATTTCTGAAGGAAAGGAAAATAATGTCGTGGTCGATGGTGTTCATTCGGAACGACGCGACGGCCAACATTCCATAGATCATCATGTCATGTGAGCAATGCGCTTCGGTCCGGTCTAGTCCACTAGCCACTTGAGGCTTGAGCTGTACAATTCCCCGAAAAACTGGGCCCGATCCAGCCGGATCTCGTTCGATTCCCTACGGGGAGAACCAAATGACGGGGCGGGCGTATCGTGCCGACGAACAGTATTCGGACACGATGGACCTACCGTCCAAAGAAGAGTCGTTCCGTCCGAACCGACGAAGATCCGAGACATTGTTCTCCATGCGAGGGGATGTAAAGGAGACGAAGAGAGGGGGAGCTATGTTACGAATCATACATAGGCAAAGTGCCCCATTAATCTACATTCCTACGTCCGACGGCGGACCATTTGACCATTCGGCAAGAGGCGTTCGATCTTATCGATCCGAGACACACACAGACATTCACACTGTGGTGTCGTGATGAATAGTTATTGTTTTACTTTTTGGTCTCCCCTTCTTCCAGCTTGATCCAGTTGTGGGGAGCTCCACGTAGCAAATGCTCGGTAGACTTCAAGCGCAGTCACAGACTCTTGGAAACGAATTTTGGAGCATCCGGCATTCCATAAAAAAGAAAAACGATAAGAACGCCCTTCCGATGCCGTTAACTATTGAAATAGGGTCTAGTTTATCCGAGTTCCATCGCAAATGCTTCTAATCATGCTATTCCCGTTACCTGGAACACCGTCTTTTGTTGGTGCTGATTCCGTTTACCGATCCTATTGGCCCTCTCCGTATTCCTCGTAGCGCCCCTATCAATGTACCGTTCCACTCGTGTTGCACTGAAAAGGCATCCTTCTCTCGGCGAATGTCGGTCGTTTGCTCGTTTTTCACCGAATCACAGCCTCGCAGCACAGAACGGACCGGGCACGTGGCTTTGCATGGAAAAAGGGGTGCTTGTTAGCTCTAGTACACCTTAATTTTATGCTCCAGCCACGTGTTGCTGCCAGGCACAAGCCCTTCAACAATCAATCTCACCAAAGCTGCACGCCAAATCCCCGGATTCGCGCCAGGTTAGGGAATGTGTACAGAATAATTGAAAGCAACAACAGCAGCAGCAGCAGCAGCAGCATGGCAGCGTCGTGTGGCATGAATGGCACCGGCATGTGTCCGTGTCCGTAACATGAGCTGTTTGAGGCGTCCATTTGATGCTCCCATTCTGCTATTTTTAATGTTCTCTTTTAGCGACCACTTTCACGCCGCTGGCAAAATTGAATTTCGCTTTTTCGCTCTCGGTTCCCGGTGCTCCATTTGCCACACCCAAATTCAATTCCACACAACCAACCGCACAACGACGCACGATCCACGCACGTCGCGGTATAACAAAACTCCATTATGGTTCCTCTTTAACAGCTCCATTATCTCCCGATATCCTGCGTACTGGCACCGTGTTATCCTCAATCGTGCAATGTGCACGGAAAGCCTAACTACACGTGGCTTCGACCGAATTTGTCGACGAGTCGCTAGTGGCCATGAGTTGCCGCAAGCAGCCGCACCGAAAGGGAATGGGCCATGTACATCATTTGCCCGGCAGGTTCATGTTAGATTCGGCTTTAAGGCTCACGTTACCCCCCTCGTGAAAAGCATCGTAACAAGAGGCAGATCCGGTGATCCAAACAGCAGCATCGCCAGCTGAGGTGGATTTAATTTTAGATTACATTTCGTTTCGATTCCACTTTCCAGCCTCCTGACGACTGCCACAACGACGGCGACGACGACGACGACGACGATTCCTGTTCGTCGATTGATCGATTTGCGATGTCTGAGGGGCTGGGGTCTAGGGTATTGATGCCTTTCCACAATTTTTCCTCCTCGATCGCTGGTTCCACTGTGTGCTGCGGATAATTGAACGTTGAATTGATGGTTTGCCGCCGTGCGGTGGACAGTCAATCGATCGAACGATGTCGCCTTAAGCGCTGACGAGCTGTGTGTGTGTGTTTTTTTTTTTGAGAAATAGCAATCAGGCACATCAAGTCGCTCTTAAAATGGAACGCCATTGATGAGTTCGCTTCTGTCGCGCTATAATTGAAAAGGAAGCTCTTCAATGAGCAATAAGCAGATCCATTCACTCTCGGAATCGTTCGAACATCGTTCCACACTTGCAAGGACCGCACGCAAGGGAAAATGGAAATGTCTGTCACGTGAGGCGTATTTACTGCCAATTAGAAGCCTTCGGTGGCATTATGCCATAAATCATTTAATTTGCTCTCAGTGTGTCCAGCCCACCTGCCTGGTGTGATGTCTCTCTGTTCGTCTGTTCACGTTTCGCGCGCTGCTAATGAACTCATAAAGCATTCTGCCCTGTGCCCCTGCGTCCTTTTCCTAGCACGATTGAACGCTAGTAAGGGTCTCTCACACACATACACAGTATCTCTTCCCCTATGTACATCAGGTTCAGACAGTTGAGCCATATATTTCTCGCTAAATCCTTTCGTAGATCCATCGCTTCCCATCGAGCAAGTGTGGAACACGTTTTCCATATTTGGCTCAGCTTTAATGCCACCGGTTCGTGAGCGAGATGGATGCTAAGCCGAACGACATTACGTATTCAAGGTGCATCCTGAGGACAGGTCACTGGCAGAGGTTACTTGAGATTTTCCCGGGGGCTCGGTGCAATCTGCTGTCTGGACAACATGGATCGGATTCTCGAGAAGACAGCCGGAGCGGCTGGATGATATAGTATCGACTTAGAAAAAGTACTCCTTCTGAAATCCTTACGACATGTGAGACGATCCTTTTTAGACCAGGAATCACTCTTTGGGTCTTGAATGTTCTATGTTCCCTTTTGATTATGCTCACAACATTGCAATGCCGCGTACCTAGACATCGTGAGTGGCGAGATACAATCCGGATCATTCGATTCAACTTGTTGCTGTCGTTGTGGACTTTCGACTTTCGAGCCACCTGAGCCTGGTACACCGGTGCGTCCCAACCCGGCACGAAACGGTGCTAAACGGTGCCGCGTCATTAGCAAGTCCGGCAAGAACGGGGTTTTCGGTCGTGAGCCGGGACACGGGTAGGGGGGGGGGGGGGGGGGGGATGATAAATGGGCACCCCAGTCTAGAGCTCTCGGTGGTCGTTCGAAGAACAATCAACGCAAGTTCGCGCTCGAGTGACAGCAAGATGCGTACGCGGTCTAGGCCACGAGAAGCTTTGCGTCATCGAGCGCGTGCGATGATTGGCGTTCGGTCCCAAACCGCAGTCCCAGGATCTGGGGCAGAGAGTCACTGTTGTAGTTCCTGGTTGACAGTTGACTAATTAGCAAAACGGATGGAGACAGACGACGATTTTGCGCTTCATTTACCAGAGGTGAGATGATTACACATTCGCGAACGAGAAACGGACGGATCGTGATACATATTTTGTTTCGTGAAGGTCGTCAGACGTCATCCTGGTTACTGCTCTTCAGCTTGTTGGAGGTTGCACCACTTCGCATAACTTCGCATACTATCTAGTGTGCGGTGCAAAAAACGAACGGCGATGTTTAATGCTTCTGCTACCGGCTACCGGAAGCATTTGTTTTCCTCACAGCTTTTGGCTGGTCTGGTCAGGCCCTTAACCAACACCACGCAGCACCACGAAGACCACGTTGTCTGGAATTGGTTTCTGGACGCTTCATCTCACTCGAGCGCGGTGGCGGCTTGTTAGCGCGTCTCGTCGCCATCGGCCACCAGTCCGTAGCGCGTCTCAGGCCGCCTCTTTTCGGCACAAGATTAACGGCAGCAGCAGCAGCAGCAGCAATGGCACCGTCTAGCAGAACCCTCGCAAACGTCTCGCAAACAATGACGTCAATCCGTACGGTCGTAGTAGCCGGTACGTTCCTTCCTTGACCGTGATTTTGGATCGCGATAATCGTGCCGCGAGTGAGTGAGTGAGCGAACGAGAGAGGCACCACATGGTCGGATTTACTGTAGCACAGCCAAGCTGTACCACGCATCAAGCTGGCTTGTCTCGTTGACGCAATTCTATTTTGTTATCTGCGCCCGGATTGCGATTAAGATGCTCGATGGAAAGTGGAAACGTATACCAAACGGCAACGAGAGAGAGGGAGTTAGAGAGCGAAAGATTAAAATCGAGTCCATTTCGCATACCATTTTGCGTTTAAACATAGCGTGTGGTGTATGTGTGCTGCTGGGAACTGGGAATCGCTTGATGCATTTCTCGGCGGAAACTGCGAACTCTCCATCAACACATTCTAATGCTGCGATTTATGATCATGAGCATGCTTTATGAGCTGTGAGCACAGCATTAGGAGTGAAATGAATGCTACACAGCAGTTCTAAAGTATGATGCTTCTTTAAATACTTTAAATTGGGAAAACTTTCAGTGAAACTCGTGATGGTTTTTTTCATCCGTTATGCTGCCATTTTACTTTCGATGATCACTTAATTGTAATTTTCTGGACTCAAAACGACAGTTTACTACAAGTTAAAGTTGCTTTCGTGTACTGGTACCTTGAAATTATATTCTATTCTTGTTATTTCTAATGTTATATCCCAATTTACGAATCAACGAATGTGCTATACGTAAAACAACATTTCGTTGTCAAAGCTGAAGCACATTTTCAGTTTCAGCAGTAAAAACCTTCTCAACAACCCTAAGCACCAGCTCTAGCCACACTATAATGCTTCCTGCGCTAACATGCGTAAAATCCCAAACACAATACAGACAATAGACACTAGGAGCTAGTGTAGTGGCCCTTATCATAACCGATAAAACGGGTTACTCGATGTGCTACGCCAGCTATGTCTACACACACACACACACGGGTACACGCACGAAACTTTACATCATAATCTAACCAAACGAATTGTTCCTTCCTTAATCTGCGGTGGAGGCCCATGGCTGATAGGTTTTCTCATCTCCTCCACTCGATCTCGCTCGGCCTCGCCCCCAGTAATGGGCGTAAATCACCTGATTATTTCCTGATTGGCAAGGCCTCGAGCGCAACGCAACGAACCGGGACCAATCTGCAGCTGGCCGTCAGGTCTGCAATTTAGCCAAGCAGCGTATTTCCGGTACCGGTGATCCGGCGCTCGGAATGGTCTGACATATGCTTTCAATTTGTGCCACAAATCGCCGAGCCCGGTGGTGATTTCCGGTGGCGTAAGTTTGCGTTTTTTATGTTGGCCATGGTCAGGGGATGCTGTTGGTTCCACTGGACACCTGAGTACCTCCTGGCGGGGAAGATGAAACCAAGCTTTCATCTCGATGCCAGACGACGCCTTCTCCAACCGAGTCCATGCAGGAAGCGGAGCAACTCGGCCGATGGTCGGTGATAGTGTGCACACCAGGAGCATCTTATTGTGCAGTAGCTCGCGAGCACATCCCTGCCTCGTGGATCCGGTGGCTCCGGTGCTTGGCTTTCGATAATGGATTACCACGAGCACACACACGCTCACGGACAGACAGAGAAAACCTTTCCGAGGACTCCAGGGCAGGCATCTCGGTGGGAGGAAAATTAATTTTTGCTACCATTGACTGGGGTGGGAGGTATGGTATGGTCACCGAGAAGACTAGTTGGCGTTGGTTTGGTGACCAGCGACCAACGAGCACAAAAGGCGATTGAAAGTTGGTGAGCACCGGTACCAGCCCAACGTGACACAAACGAAGGAGTGGACGGAGAGGGACGACCTCGTGACGCACTTGGAGTAGCAAGATTGAATTGTCGGTCAAATGGTTACGTTCAATTTGATTGCTTTCTTCTTCTGCCGCCCTCCCCGGTTCGGTCGCTACCAGGCAGGTGGAACCTGCGATTTCGTTGGGGCGCATTTTAATCCAAGCAGGACAACTTCCAAGCGAAGCAATCCAACCGTTGGCGGGATGTCATGTGCATGAAGTTTAATTATTGGACCTCGTTTACCCTCCGTGGAACGTGATATCGACGACAATTCGTTAACTAGAACGACTGCTAGTGTCTGCGAGAGTGTATGTCTGTGTGAATTAGTTGCGAGACCACTTGTGGTCCGCGAGCCATTTAAGTTGATTACAACTTAACCAGACAAATGGGATTGTCTTGCAAGGTACCCTATACCAACTCTTGTGGTCAGTATATTCTGTAAGTCCGAAAGTACGCAAGCACATTAAATGGTGCGTCACATGTGTGTGTGCCGTTTTGAATCGATGATTGGAGGTTTGAGCTGCTAGTTAAGTGAGCCAACAAGTAGATCCACCGACACAAAAGTGGTCCAAGACTTGATAGAAAACTTACTCCTCACTTCCGGCCCCGAGGAGGGTAAATGTCAAAGATTGACTTTAGCCAACCGTGTGGTCAGTTCAGCTGTGAAGCAGTTGACCGCCGCCCCCCCTCTCCTCTCCTCGCTCCGTCACGCTCGCGCGAAAGGAAAACTAAGCCGGCTTGCAAAGTTCCGGCCCGGGAAACTCAAGCCACTCGTCCGGATCGGAGTAGTACGGGAGCGCGAAACGAGGAAAAGTTTGCCCCGGGTACACCACGGAATCAACAGCTGGCTGGCAGCGTCAGCCGTCTCTGTGTTCCTGTGAGTGGAGAAATGAAATGAAAATAAACTTTCTCCTCAGGCGGCTGGCTGGCGAGTTGTTTTTTTTTGTTTGTTTGGTCCAGTGCGTGTGTGTGTGTATGCTTTAGTAACAAGCACTTTCGATGGACCACTCTGTTCCTTTTCCTACGTCAATGGCTGCAGTTTGTGTATGTGTATGTGTGTGTTTGGATTGAAAGAGTCAATTGTTCTTGCGATTGAATTAGCCGTACTTCTTGTGAAACACCGTCCGTTTAATAAAGCAATCGTTGTGGAAAGCTTAATGTATCTTAAAGTGCATCAAGTCCCTCCGAAAATTTCGAACAAACGTACGACGGTAAACCATAAGCCAGGCTAGATGGCAAGCAGTTCCTCTCCTCTGCTTTTCTTTCTCTCTGAAGCGAACACAATACAGGGCAGGGAACGCCAGGATATATGTAGAAGCCTTCGCGCACTTCTCTGCACTTAACATCAAAACCCAACTTCGACACAAAAGCTCACCAGCACACCGAGGCACTGGGGACAGGCACATTGCTACCACCCGAAAAGGGGAGCGGAGGGTGAATGGGGCCAGTGGGAGCATCAAAATAGAGTGCATTTTCCTCTCGAGGCGGTAAAATCGTTTAAAATAATGATATCTTTTATCTCGCTCTCACTCTCGCTCGCTCCTTGTTTCGGTCCTGTTCTGGGCGCGCGTGCGAGCCCCGCTATTTAGATGGTGGCCAGAGGGGGTAGGGAGTGGGTCGTTGGTATTCATTGTTCCCCAGATGGCAACACAACAGGAAGGTGTCAAATCAGTGAAGCCATTCTGCAGCCGCGCTAACATTACGTAGCAACACATGCGGCCGTTGCCTAGCGTTACCATCGCTGAGAGCTTTCCAGATTGACGTTTGCATAAAATATGGCCAGCGTTGGGTTGCGTTGGGCAACAATAGAGTAGATCAGCATGATGGTTGGGTTGTGTAAAATACGACGGGGTGGAGGGGAGAACCTCATAAAACAATTGGCAACGAAAATGGAGTCGCCTGCTGCGTCGGTTCATAAAACGATGCAACGGAGCATCAACCATTCGCACGTCGCTTTTATGGTATGCGCCGGGGTGTGTGGTTCCGGTTTTTCGGAAAAACAGCATCTCCTGTTGCTGTCCGGAGGTGGTACCCGGAGGGTAATTTCGAGGTCCGGTGGTCTGATGTCATTGCATTAATGGAAAATTGATTGGAAAACATGGAAATATGCTCACGAAAACGTGGCGATGGCGTGACGCTTTTCTGTGGCTCGTGCCGCTGCCGTGGCCATTACTCGTGGCGGTTGAATCCATTTCAATTATGGTCATTTTGAATTTAAGATGTCGGCCGGTCCGACCGGGAAATGGATGGATGGAAATGTGTTTTCCAGATTGTTCCAGCGACCACTGGATCACTTGGGAACAGGTCCGTGACCAGGTTCGCTCATAAACAGGCCACCATAAAGCGTGTCCGAGGCGACCGGACCGGACGGACTGGATTTTGGTAGCCGGTGGTACTTGGTAGCAGTAATGACAGCTTCGGTATCTTGTTGTTATCCTCGCCACTAAACGATGTGGGCGTCGTAGGCGTGTTGTTTGAAGACTACGATGAAGCTATCAATGTTGCAGGGCGTGTAATGAAGAGAAAATTATAGTTTGGGAAGTTCAAACCTCGAAGAATTAATTTCGTAAACGAATGGTTTAAAAACAAATATAAAACCCCAAACAAATGAATATCAAACTGTGGATCGATGAATCGGTAATCAAACCTACGAAGCAACTCTGTTTGTATTGTTGTGATTAAAATTCGCGTCAGCTGTCGCCAGTGCGAAACACGGTGGCCGGACGGGAATTGGCGCAATGTCTTCGAGGTCACGGTACGGGCCCGCGAGACTTTCAATTAGTGTTTGCACATCGATGCCCACGTCGACCAATATCGGAGGCCTTAAAACCAATATTTTTATCGATATTTTTTAAGCTCAACATTTCAATGTCAACGTACGTCCATAGCATGCATAATTTGGTTGGCTGTACCGTCGGTGGCATGATGCTGCCGCTAACAAAGACGTCAACCAACGAAGGGAGGGTGGCAGCATAACGGAGGGGGAAATCATAAAATAATATAAATTCAAATGAAATCGTCATTTTTTTTCGGATAATGCGACCAGACCCGATCCGACACGATATCGAACACGGTGCGCTGTAAACCCGGTACAGTCGAGCGGGAGGGCCTTGAAGATACGGCCAAGAATATGGGGATTATAATTTGAATAAATTACCCGAGAGTCCGGCCCCGAGTGACCAGGATATTTTGTGCGAACGGAAGACGCGCTTCCGCGAACCGTTTTTCACTTCCAGTACCCGCCATCGTTAGTCAGTCCGGTCCCTACGGCGATATCGTCTCGCGTTCGAAGAGGAATGACGGTCTTCCGTTGTAGACCGGGGGAGTATTTCCGTTTATTTCTCTTTCCTCACATTTAGCTAAGTGAAACAAACGACGGAGGGTCGCCTCGTCGGTTCGTGTTGATTAGTAATTGGGTCAAGGCGGATTACGAATACGACCACCGGCATTAAAGTAGCCTTCGCTTGAAGGGGCTTGGGCTACTAGATCTCCTCGCAACCAGTCACCAATGTGCGTGCGTGTGCGTGAGGAGCGCCATTTTAACAAGTTTCGTTTAAAATTAACATTTATTTAAAGACAATCGTTGTGTACGTATGAAATGGAAGTTTATGGGAATGAATCGTCGCAGCAGCAGCAGCAGCGGCCTCCCGATACAGGACGTCAAACCGGCCTGTATCAAGTTTCGTTTCAGGCTTCAAGACCTTCACAATAGACGCGACTGCGGCATCAAATCGAAATGAGGAAAGTTTTTAAATTAAAATCCAGCCTTTTTCTTCCAGCGTCCACGAGGACGTAGCAACAGCAACAGACAAGACGATGGCTTTCCCATGAGCCGCACTTGCAAATTGACACGTAACCGGTGGAGCTCAGTACAGCCTCAGACGGTGTCTCGGTATCCGGCTCGAGAAGAGTGTTTAAAGACAATACTCATCGCTTTAAGCCGGCTCGGCTCGGCTCTGGCCGAAGGAATGGTCGAGATGCAAAACGATAAAGGAACCATTGAAAGATGAGCCTATTAACCCCCGGCTTTTACCGTTTTGCTTTTCTCTCTATTTGTTTCGCAATCGTCTTAATGAGAGAAATGAAATATTTCGCCCACAATTTCTACAGAGGAGCGCGAAGCACCGGTCCGGCTTGTTTGATGAGCCACACCAGGAGGGTGGGTGGGTTGGAAAATCGATTCCCTCAACATCAGCGACAGCGGAATAACGACGTTTTGCTGGCGCCACGACATTTAGCTGGAACACTTAAGCGAATGTGTCTTACCTCGCCGCAAACGACCAACAACAGGCGGCCGACCTTCGCGATGTAGCTAATCGAAAGTGACTTAACACAATTTGGCCGCAGTTTTAAGGAGTGTGTGCGTGACCTTGATGCGACCTCGCGAAAACGCCAGAAACCAAAGCTGGTGACAGCATAAACAACTCATAATGAAATTGGTGAACCGTTCTCCATCTCCGGGCGCCCATTTGTTGCCGGGGGTGGTCGTCTTTTGCATACAGTGTTGCCGGGGCACCTTGTGTTGCTGTAAACAACCGAAGAACCTTTCCCGGGTGGTCCGGAGAGGGAGCAGGACGCACGAGTTTTCCATCTAAGTAGTCTGGGAACTGGATGATTGAGCGAAGCTGCCAGCGAGCCAAGATACGGTGGCGGCGGCGGCGGGTCGGATTCAAAATGGCCAGCGCAAGTGTGCTCGTTACGGTTCCTGGGGCCATTTCCAGTTCGCCTAGAAGTAAACACTGGCTGCACAATTAATAGCTAATGTCATCTTGGAAAAATGGAATGTTTTCTTGGGTAATAGGGGGATGTAAATATTTGCTTGTTGTATTACAGTGCCACAGACATTGTTGCACAGTGGGAATGATAATCTTCGCTCGATCATCGGATCCGGGCTCTCGGGCTGCTCGGGGTAACAATGTAGCAATACTCATTAAACATACATTTAATTAAAATCCTGCGCGGGAAGTGCATCCAGCGTGCAGCGTGTGTTTTTTGTATCCTCCACCGGGCCCGGTAGGTGCAGTCGATAAGAGCCGAAAACCCACATCAACCTGGGGCGACGTGCAAATGTGTAAATTAATCAAGATTGACACCCCGCCAAACACATTAATCACCAAAAGAGTCAGCCGAGGCGTCAGGCATCACGCACACATTATCCACACCTCATTCATGTTCCGGCGGTTGCTAATGTCGGTCGAGTTACGCGCTTTTCCGTTTGTCATTTCCACCATAACCGAACGCGGGCACACACACACACACACACACGTTGGAAATGAGGTGCGTTTCCTGTGGCACTATCTGTGGTTTCCGGGAAGCCAAACATCAGAGGCCATCCGTTGGAGATGGACAGTAAATCATTCACATCCACGCCACCATGCATGGCGTGACTGGTACGATTGACTGGAGGGATAGTTCCTGGATTACGCCCCACGCGATGTTCCCCCCGCCACCGGAATGACGCCGATTATCCGCCAAACAGTCAGGTCAATCGTTGTAAGCTAGATTAACCGATACGGATATTGACTGTTCACGTGTGCTTTAAAGCGTAAATAATGAGCTTCCTTCGAATGCCACCGTGAAGATTATAATTTCCTCCAACAAAGATTGTCCGGGCGAAGCTAAGACTCACCACTCACTATGAGGATGATATGGCGGTGTTGATGGGTGTCGTGTCAGATACGTGTCATCGTCTGGTTCGGACTTGAGGCGAGCTGTCCATCAAAGGATGGGTTTCCGGGTGTACAACATATCCTTCTCCCTGGCCGGACATTGTTTTGTCTAAAACCGTCTTTCTCCCAGTGTTGTTGTGTCTACGGAACTACGGCGTCTGAGGAACGTCCCCGGGGGAGAAAACCACATTCCCACAGTTGCCCATCATCCCCCTTTTCTGGCGTTGATTGAGTTTATGGTCATGGCTGGTGTTGGTCGTCGTCGTCGTCGTCATCGTCGTCGTCGTCATCGTCGTCGTCGTCATCGTCGTCGTCGTATGCTATCCTTACCCGTGGAGTCCCGTGTAATGAAGTGTACGGTAACAAAACACTTCACTCCAGCTTCCTGGTGTTCCTGGTTCCGGAAGTACGTACGAAGTCCGTAGGTGTTGTGGGCACTACCGTCAACTTCCCCAGAATTCTCTTCCCTAAATAAACGCCATCACGGTTGGTCACCGCCGCCTTCGATGACAGTTTTCTTTCTTGGATTGGTAAACTTCGAACAGGAGAGCACACGGACGGGAGCATCTTGACGAAGGCTAAGACGATCGGAAAATTGGAGACTGTCCTGATCGGGCACTTTTCCGGGCCAATGGACTCCTATCTGATGGCATCCACACACATGCACACACACACACACACACATACACACTCACTGCCGGCATGTGTAACCGAACACCAGCCATCTTGAACGTAGCCATTTCGGGAAAAAGGGGTGCCAAATGGGAATGTCAATTTGTCTCGTCACCGGGAAACCGGGTCTGTCTGCCCACGCGATGACCTCTCAGCACCCTCTCTCCACGTGTCTCATTCCGTATGCAAACCCTCTCTCTCTTCCTCTTTCCTCTCCAGTCTCGTGTGTGTGTGTGTTTGGTTCGGTTTCTTCTCCGAAGTGGCTGGCAAAAGGGCAAGTGGTCTGGCTTACCACAGGCCCTCATGCTCTGTTGGAGACATAGCGGTCGACGATGCGCAACAGCTGCGGGGGAGACTTCAAGATTGATCGTCCCTTTGTGCTTTCGGTGTTGGCGATGCGATGTTTGGCATCTGGTCTTCCTGGGAAGAAGGGACACGATAAACGTGCATCGGGAACATCGCGAGACGGTCGCTCTTAGCCTTCGATTATTGGTATAACCACTCCGCTTCGCTTGACCCTGGCAGGCTGGCTGGCAGGCAGCCAGAGTCAGTTGTTTTTTTTTTTTTTTTCGTGTTCGGTCAATTTCGGGTGACAAATCGTGCTGTTGATCCAGCGAAATAAACTCGCTACGTGAGGGGCGCACCTAATAAGCATCGATTGGGATGTTATTTGTTCAACTTTCACAACTGTTCAACGGACAACGGGGAGTTGTCCGCCGTTTTTATGAGTATTTGAATATTATTGCAACACCAACGCAAGCGCTTTTAAGTGGAACAGCGATGAGCTGTTTCCCCCCGGGAATCGTAGAACAAGAAGCACAAAGAAGTCATTATCAACGAGAACCTTTAGCTTACAGCTGCTTTGTCGAAGTGCTCATGTCGAGCGTAATGAGCCCATCAAAGTGCAGTACATGATGCCAGTCGTGCAAGTCTGCATTCTGCACACCACACCAACAATAGTACCGTACAGCACGGAATCATCAGTAAGAAACCAAAGAATTTAATTAACCATCCACAATGCCATCCGAGAGTTCTGCTTCTGGTGCGTACACTGTCAGCACCCGGGAGCCGTTTGTTGTCATCGGAGCCTTGCTGATGGGGATTATGCTATGCCGATATGTTGCACGCCGTCACTGGAGCATCTAAATAATGAGCCGTTCCGGATGGGCGAACATGTCGGCGGGCTGTTCATCAAAGGATTCTCGGCACTAATGGGGACACACTTTCGAGGGAGAGACGGAGAGGAACGCGGCACTATCAATTAGCGACAATCGTATCGTGTTTCTTTAATTATTCCACGCTACTAGCATGTTCGTATCATTAGGACTGCTGCAAACGAACGAGGGAGAGGGACTAATTGGATGTTATTGATTTGGTTTTCATTGATTTCACTGATAGTTTTCATAATTTGATGGTCGCATGCGTTGCATGCGTTCGTTCTAATCATTTGCTTTTATGTCATCTGTTCACCACTCAATATCTAAAACTTTACTGTACGTTGATTGAGAGAATAGTTTACGAACCTATTTCCTAGTATATTCCTGTACCAATATCTGAAAAGACCGGAGGATGCAGAGGCCGTACCAACTCTAATCTAACTCCAGAATAGCTACCCTGCCGATGCTACCGTTGCCAATGGTTGGATGAAAATTTAATTTCCTGTCCCAAAATGCTAAACAGCATCAATGCACTCCATTCCAAGCGCCAAGCGTTCGGAAAACAAAATGATTTCGTCGAATGGTGTCCACATCGGCATCGATGCTATCGCACTCGATTCCATTGCAGATGATTCCATTGCTTCACCGGAACGCCAACTGCCGAATCGATGCACCAAGCAACACCAACTTTGACCGAAAGGTGTGTGTGTGGACACTCTGGATCGCATAATGCACTGCCACTTTGTACGCCTATTGCAAGGGGAAGGGGGTTCAAAAATAGCACAGTGAACCCCCTCAGTATCGAAATGATGGCGCTCGCAGAGCGTCCAGTAACATCCGAGAATGGCCAGTGTCCAGTTCGGTTGGTTCCTACTCTTTGCGGGAAATCCGGTCGCTGGACTGATGAAATTAAATTTCCTTCCATTGCTTCCGGCTCACCGGTTGCCGGTGTCCGGCTGTGAAGCAAACGGTACCGAGTTGATGTTCAGGACATGTGTCTGGAATGTTTGTTTCTTCGGAGTTTTGCACCAAAGTGCCAACGCGGTCGGTTCATTGCACGGTGTTTGGTGTTTTCGGGAGGGGAATTCGGTTTCAATTTCACCCTCAATTAGAGGGTTTATGGGTGTATTTGCACCCCATTTTGGTGCTATTACTTCCTAATGGAACGCCGGAAATAATAGCTCCAATTATATGGTTCACCGGAATCAGGTCAATCGTATTTTGACGACATTCTCTGAGCTTGCGGTTCCCGTACAAGCGCGAAAGTTTTGTGGAGATTGGTAATGGTATTTCTTCATAGTAGGCCTTAAGAAAGGATACTTTGGAACTTCCGTATTGCTTTTATTGGTGGTAATAAATGAGGCATACTTGGAAGGACATTTCGTCGTTTTTTCTTGTTTTCAGACAAACTGCAAGTTGGCAAATCATCTGTTATGGTATGTAGTTGGCTTTCGCGCATCTACGGAACACTTGTTGATGGATCAATCCAATTATGCAAGCTGATTGAATTACTTACGAAGTTAGCTGAATTATAACCATTCCAACCCATATGGTCTCACTAACATCAATATATCTGTTTATTAAATCCTGCTAGTTCCGACCTTCCCAAAAAGGGGCGTGAGATCCAATTTGCAGAACTTTCTCCATAATTTCACTTCCCTCGAGTGTTATGCTCCGAAAATCTTCAGGGAGTTCGTCCCAAACGTAAGGGCAGCAGCAGTTTTAATTGAGTTTTGTAATTCATGTCGTCTAAATAACCAATCAACGACCACTGAGCTCGTAGTGGTAAGCAAATCAAATTGCTTGGCCAATTGAATCTTTCACCCTAGAACAGACTCAAAGGACCCATCGTGACCTATCGTCGCGTGTAAAGATTTTGTCTACAATGCCCCAAACGAATCACACTCGGTATGCCACAAGCATCTGTGATGGCCTTTGTCGTTCTCTTTTTTAGACGCACCGTCCACACACACAGACACAGCACAAAACATCGGTCGGAGAGCCGGAGGCAGTAATGGGTTTCAATATTGGAAAACTTTCTCGCGCCTTTCCGCGACCCCGACGGTTGCCCCTAGAGGAGGGGGCAATGCAGATCAATTCCCAGTCTTTATGAAGATTGGATGCTTACCCTTTTCTCACCGGGGTTGGTGGGGTTGGGGCAAGCAATTAGCTACGAAGCCTGAAAGTTCCACAAACAAAACCAACCAATATTTGAACGTGGCGTTTCGAAATGAAATTTCAATAAAGTGGTTTCGGTCCCGCTGTTAGACTCGGATTAATGAGCCGCCATGCCAGAAAGTCAAACGAAGATGCCCCCCCTAGCTTGACACCGTTGGGTTCGTGATTGGAACCCGCGACTTGCGGCTCTTTAAGCCTTTTTGGCTCGCTCCCAATCAGTGACTTTAATACATCGATCACATCGATGTGGCGCGTGGCCGGGAAATGGCCGGGGATTCGCGCGAATCGCGTTCCGACACACCTTGGGATCCCATGCTTGGTGGACCCGTTGCTTCCTTTCCGGAAAGTTGCATAATTTGGACAGCTTTTCACGCGACGCGCGATCTACCTGACTAGCAAATGAGGCGGAAGTTGAACGCGCGCTGGAATTGACTCCTGTGCTGAAGGTGTTCGCTAACCTTCTCCGTCC
>NC_064875.1:63742041-63772041 GCF_943734745.1 Anopheles darlingi
GCATAAGCAGAACATTATGAAGAATTTAATCGAGAAAGGGTTGATTTGTGTTGCTCTATTGGAAATTTTATTTTTGTTCTTATCCCGCGTTGGTTTTGCGAATATTTTTGCACAAAAGCGCTAAATATGCCTCGAGCAATGGCCTTGAAACCATGTATGTGCACACACATTAACAGGGAACTGCCAACATCCCCCTTTGGGATGTTAATATTTCATGAAAATTTTCAAAGAAGAAGTTTGTGGCAACATTAATCCTCTTATGAAACAGTGTGTTCATCCTTTTAACAATGGCGGCCTACCAATGAAAACCAGAGAGAGAGAGGCAGAAACGAGCCGTACCGAGGGTGAAGTTGCAAAGTATGATTAACGGAACTCATTATCGCTGATTTGGCTTCAAGCGGTGCAACCATTGTTGTTATTGCTCGAAATGAATCCAACCATTTTGCATAAATCTTTTTGGGTAGTTGGGACAGAGTAATTGATTCGAATTTACGGGGTTTTATCTTTCATTTGCTTGTATTTTCTTATATCGATGTATGTTTTGACTACAAAAAGCTCATAACGTTTGTAGAGAATTTCGATTAACTATTGTAGAGGTGCAATACTAAGGTAGTTCTTTTTTTAGAAGTAACGCTTATCTTATGTGAAATATTTAAACCAATTTGATGTTTACAATATTGCGAAGTTTTATGGTTTTTTGGATTGCTAAACAGTAAAAGTCCGATGAGTCCGTTTACTTCTGCTGCTCATCCTATACTTCTGCTTAGGGTTGAATGGGGTTTTTTTTCTTGCATGTTTTCCTCCCTTTTAAGCTTCAATATTTTGCTCACCAAACAGCTCCCTCAAAGCTCATCCACTCTTACGCCTTCCAGTGGATTAAATCGTGTTCTTCGTCGGTGAGCTTCTCGCGGAAAGCTGGAAAACTATCATCAGCGAGCGTCCTTTCACTTACGCCGGCAGTCAAACGAGCTGCACCGGTCAGTGTAAGCGATAATCTGGATCAAATCGGATTATTGTCGAGTCCAATCAGGTCCCTTGCGGTTCGGGCCGGTAGTTCTGAGCCGATCGATTGGAAGGGTTGGTTTTCCTTGTTGGGCATAAAAAAAAAATCCGATTGGCCATCTGATTATCGTTCGCTTCATAATATTAGAATCTCTATCAGCGTCCGATTCACGGCGCTGGTACTCAGTTGCTCTGGTTTTAGATTCAGATTCGAAACCAAAAGAAAGACATTACGGTGACTACTAATTTTGCTTTTTGGTTTCGCTTTTGATGAGTTTTCCAACAAACTAAGTTGTAAGGATTGTGTGCTTACGCAATTAATAATGCGACTCCTAAATACTTACTTCGCTAGGTACGTAGCTACCCAAAAGGATGGTGTAGCATGGAAAGCGTGTGCGGGAGTTCCTGGAAAATGCCACCTAAAAGCTTCTTTGCACCATTTTAATCATCCCACTCCCCGGTAAGTGGCTGATTACAGTTGGATGGCTTCTCCCGGAAGCAGAAAGAAGGCAGGAATACGGGCGTTCGCATTTGCCAAGATAAATCGCGACCATCAACACCCAACCAACCAACCAACCCACCTAGTAGCAGCCGCAACAACAAACCATATTTCCATAATTCTCGCGTTCCCGCGCACACGGCAAGCATTTACCATTGAATGCCTTTTTAATTAACTAAAAATGCGTTTGTGGCGCCCGCGAGAACGCGTGACTCCAGCTGGGACCTGGAACCGTTCCCCCGGGGGGGGCGGTTGGTTGCTGCTGGCTGATACCTTGAACCTGCAACGGTGCTAGAGGAGCGATTGTTTAACCCTGAGGAGCGGTAACGGCTGGAAGTCACTTTGCGCAATGAATGTAATAGGCATTCGCGAGGCAATTGCATGGCAACGGCTTATAGCGGCTGCCATTCGTCTTCAAGTGTTGCTTTGTTGCAAACTTGTCAACGAAAATAAGTTTGATTTTGTGAAGCATTTTGCGGATCTGTTGCGTTCGTTTAGGGAACTTTAACCGAAAATGATGTTACTAAAACATCAGGCTTCTCTTTAGGTTACAACGAAACGTGTTTGAGTTTTATGTATATATTTTTTTAATTTAACTTGGATAGGTACGGTAGTATGTGCATTCAGAGTAGGCCCTCATAAATTACTGAAAATCTTCGCCAAAGTCATCAAATTAATTGTGTTGGTGTGCTTTGTCGGCGCTTCCATAATAGGTAATGGCTTCATCATCCAAGGTCGGGATCTCTCCCTTTGGGGTTTTTCAATGAAGGCTCCCCTTAGACAATGCCCAACCACAACTATCGTTCCAAGAGCCCTCACAGCACATTGAGGGCAACGTATGACGTGATCTTTTAATTCTACCTCATTGACGAGCTACTCACCCCACCAGCTAGAGCCAACCAGCCAACGTCAGCTTTCCGCGATTGGCGATCTGACGTGATCGTTAGAATGTGCGTTCAACCAGTTGTTCTACTTCTCACCACTCTCTTTTCCCTTCTCTTCATCTCATTTTAGATGCGAGTTTGCCTTCCTCCAATATGGACAAGTACCTGAGGGTGAATTGGTTATTCATAGCAACTGCCTCCTCCACCCGGTGGGTGGAATCTGTACGAGAGAACCGCCACACAGCCGTTAGCCGTACCGTACCGGCGTTAGAAGCTGTCGGAAGCCAGCACGGCCAGTAGGATGCCGTTTGCCGATAATTTTTGCGTCTCATAAGCGTACACGCCGATCCGATGACGACGAATGTGCAGCGGTTGATCGACATTCACTCGATCGATCTCAGGGCCGGTCACAGCTATCCGCGAAACCCGGCTCGTAATTATGGGTTGCTATTGAGATGATGGAAGAGAGAGAGAGAGAGAGGGGATCCACAACACAACAACCAACAGCGGAACGAGGTCCGATCACGTCACGCAAGGAAGTCAGTGTACGGTGTGAACCCGTCGAGTGCTGAACGATTGCATCGCAGATTTCCTCGTCAAGCCGTCCGGTGATAAGTGTACGCGGTTCGTGGTCTCGTGTTCCGGCTTTGGTGTTTGGAGCTTGCGATAAAGTGGCGCTGGTCTATAGAAGCGAACAATCTGACATCCCAGGACCGGGGGGATCGCCGATAATTCCATCCCCGTTCGGACTGATGGATCGAGGAAATGGAGAGTGACATGAATCAACCCGCACGTTCACCGCGTTCAAGTCGTTCCCGGTTGCTGTCAATGCCGGAAAGTGGCGTAGCGGGATGTTCGCGGAGGACGATTTTCACGAAAACCACTAACGGAAGCCAAAAAGGAGTCAGCATTGAATCGGCCTCCATTTCCGTGGAATCGTCTGGAAAGGAAACACAACTGAAAGCAATCCTTCTACGCGCTGTTGTGCTCCGTTTTTTTTCTGCCGTTCCCCTTATTGTCCGGATGAAGAGCAGCAATGGCTTGAAAGCCATTTTGGAGGCTTTCGTTTGATCCACTCTGAGTCGGCTACCTTTTTTGGGACCCGAGGAGTGAGACCACGTGAACCGCGAGGAAAGTAAACTGGACCACGGATCTGCCGTGGCCTTTTGGGCTACAACGAAGTCTAAGGCAACAAGTCTAAGAAGATTGTTGAAAGCAGCACAAACAAAAAAAGAAAACGGAAGGAAAAAGTTCAGTTATCGTCGAGCCTAGTGAATTAGCCTGCCTGCCGCAACCGTAATCCTGTGGCCCCGGTGTGCCGGTGTGCCGGTTCATGATACGCTCAATCAGTCGAGGACAACAAACTGTTACGAAGAGTCTCGTTGATCGCTGAATCGCTTTTCTCCACCTGAATCCCTAGTACTGTACTTTGTGTTTTCTACTTCGCTAGGCAAGCACACACAGACACACACACACACATGTCAGTGGATGAACATTTGTTATCCTAGCTTCGATCTTGATCCAACGATCCCAACAAGTGATGCCCCTCCTCGTGTGTGTGTGTGTGTGTGTACGAACGCAACCATAAGATTAATGTTTCCTCGAACGATGGGTGATAATTGCTTTCACAATAGTTCGGTTTTCATGTTTTTCTACATTTTCTTTTTCAGAGTTGTACAGAGAGTATACACAGAAAAAATCCAGGCAGAAGGTCCATCTTGGAAGTGAAGTGAAACCGAGATTCTATTCACGACGTGAGATAAGCCACCATAGTGAGTGTGTTCGTCTGGTTTGTGTGAAAAGTGTATGAGCTTCTACTTGTGAGTGAGTAAGCTTACTCCAACGGCTTCTAAGATTAAGTTTGAGCAAAGCTGAAGATAATGAATTAATGATGGGTTTCCACTTCCGGTGGCATGGTAAATCCTCTGCCCCCCGCTACAGCCGGTGGAGTTGTATCCGTGCGTTCTTCGGCTGAGTCTCTTAGTGATCTATTTTGTTGGTGCTCGTATCTGTTCCTGTGAGATGAAACAAAACCCATCAAGTGTGAGTGTGCCAGAGGGCTAAAGTGTGTCCACAGTTCCTTGTTCCTTTGAACGAGGAGAGTTTATGTGAAAGATAAGTGCATATATCGAGAGTGTTCTAGGGGTGTGTGTGTTTGTGTGTGCAGTTTGACGGAAACGGAAGGGCCTGCATTCGGGGCCGTCGGGCGTCTTGACGATCTTGAGAGATCCTACCGAAGGCGTAACCGCAAGCGTTTACCCCCGGGGGGCTGGTTCATGTGGTTCACTGGTTACTGCTGTGGCGTGAAGGGACGAGCACGCACGACAGCCACCGAGGAGCAGGAGCGGTCGAAACCGGGAGCCGTGATGGGGTGCACACCGAGCATCCTGTCCAACGGTAGCAACAATCAGCAGCAACAACAGTCCCGCAAGGATAGTAGTGGCCTGTACGCGGGCAATGTGGCCGCTGCAGCCGCCGCCGCCGCCGCCGCTAGCGGCAATGGTAGTAGCAGCCATGGTAACGAGTGTGGCGCTTCCGCCAACAACAACAAGCTAGGGACCGTCAACCAGACGATGGTGAATACAGCGTTCCCTTCCGCAAGGGACGGTGGTACGGAAAAGGTAAGCAAATAAATATCCTTCTCCTTCTTCTTATTCTTCTCTGTCTGTTTATGCTTCAGTGTGTCTAGTAATGGATCTTTTCTTGGACAATGTCCGGTCGGCATGTTGGTGTGGTTGGACATATTGCTAGACATCCTTTTTCAGTATTTGTTCTTTCCTTTTTTATCTCTGGTTCTAGGAATCTTGAGATTATTTTCTGTGTGAATCTAATCATTCAATCTAGAAATGATATTCCATGCATACAATGGAGGTATTGAAGTGAATAGGTATCTCTCTCGGTAAATTAAATGCAAAATATTTTGAAAAGATATACTTCTCATCATTATGCGGTATGATATCGAACTCTCTGTTCAAAGTCACTCTATGAAACCACGAAGGAAGCAAATGGTCCTCCTTAAAACCATACCAAAGCAACTGTAAGCTATTTGATCTCACCCACAAACGAGTTTCGTACCTTTTCCACGCCCGCTTTCCACGGGGCACCCAGACACATCCCATCGGAGAAATGGAATCCAAAACGAAATCGAATTCCAATCCCAAATTGAGTCAGAAGACGGAATGTGGGGATGAAATCACGCTGCAAACATATTTATCCTGTACCTATAAAAATGGAAATCAATCAGCAAAACATTCGGATACACGAGCGGCACCATTCCCTCCGCATAGATCCGGTGCCAACCCGGGAAATGAATTGAATTTCTTGTAGGAAAAGGAAATTATGATGCTGTTTTTTTTTCTTTTGAGAAAACTCGGAATACCATAACGCACATTGTGTGGTTCCGGTACGTGCCGGTAGATATACTGAGGAGTGACATGATTGTACATATTTGAACTACCCAAATTTATGTGTAAGTGAATTGCACGCTCGCTTTGACATTCCAGACAAATCCTATTTGTGGCGAGTTCTTGCAGGCTCGAAATAGACGGGTAATTACATTTACCACGCACGGAGGAGAACTGGAAATCGTGGAAAATGTGTCGCTGCAGAGAAAAAGAAGAGAATGCCCAGCAAATCATCGAATCAAAATGATATTATTGCAAATTGTGTTCTTTTTTCTGTGGTTCCACTTACTCAATCCCCGTCTTTCGCTTCTGCTTGCAGGAAAGTTCCGCGAAAAAGGACTCCATCGTGTCGATTACCGCCAGCGGGCACATCACGAGCTTTCCTATCGTTTCCACCACCGTTCGACGACCGACTGCTGGAAGTAAGTACCATAGAGGGGGAGGAGGGAACTGGGGGCTTGTCTAGTGTTAAGCGCATTTTCATCGAGTTCTCTGGAAAAGCAATGAGCCCTTGTTATTCCTTGACCTTCGGAATACGTTCTTGATTGGATTAGACGCTATTTTGTGCGATCCTCGCATTCGTAGAAAACAGATTTCCCGTTCCCGTTACTTGCGCCTCAATGTATGCAATGCACGCAGCGAACGGCGGGTGGAGCAGCTCGCGGCGGATGTTGATACCGAACCACCACCACCCCCTACTCATGGGTATCAATTACGCAGTTTAGATAGCGGGTACTTTAAGGCACGCCATGGTCGTGTTGTGTCGCAGCATCCGTCTACCCCACACCGGGCGCAGAGACGTCACTGGTGGTTAGACAACAGCACAACGTGGACGAGATTGTGCTGCTGTAAGCAATAGCAGGCCAAGTACCACCGATAAACAACGCCATAAGAAAGCGCTGACGAAGGCACCGAAGGTGAATGTTTTTTTTGTTTTTGTTGTCTGACGGCTTGGCTGTGCAGAAATCGGTCTCGTGCTCGGGCTCTTGTCGTTGTGTCACCACCGCAGCAGCAGCAGCAGCAACACACAAACAGAGGCACAGAATAGTGCCAGTGCCAGTGCAGTTTCGGTCGACCGCTTCGACTCCTAATGGGGTTGGCTAATTAAAAGTGACGCTTCGCTAACGAGATGAAGCCAAACAGCGAGCAAGCGAGTTGGTCTGAGCAGTTGTCGCCACCGTCACCGTCGACGGTCGTCGTCTCGGTTGGCAGCTGTCGAACAAATTGATGTTCGCACATCCAAACAAACAATCACCAGGTTCCCCTCTCCGCCAGGCACACCATTACTCTACGTGATCCAGCGACAGACATGGACACAGTGAGCTGCGGCAGCCAAGAGGGAGAGGCTATTGGGCTGATGCCGATACCAGCCCCGATGCCGATAATCAGATCAATATTCCGCAAATTAACTAACCGATCATAAAGCTTTCCAGCGATGTGCACTGCACAGCGCACGGCGAGTGCCATTTAGTTCGTTTTGTTAATGAAATCATCGATCGATCGTTGGTATTAATCTGTTTATTTCATGGAACCGAGGCTGGCTTCATGCTGCATGGACTTCATGGTGCGACGCTGGATAAACGACATAAAATGGAACGTGACGATGGCGCACAAGATCCATGGAACGGGGTTTGCTTTTTTCAAATTTATCTCCCCTAAAAGGCTCTCCTCAGCTCCTCCAACACAAGGTTCTTTCAAATGCAATACACTTCTCATCAGATTTACTACTTCGTTGACCCACTTGCAGTGGCCTCAAAAGAGCTCCAGGACATATATAAAAGCTTCAAAAAGGAAAACAAAAAACCCTACACACACAGACACACACAACAGAGAGATCATGAAACATAGATTGATCGATACAACAAGTTTCATCTTCTAATGGTCTGGTCACCGAGCAAACTATCCCGACATCTCGTGCACATCATGTTCGCTTCGCCCACTTGTTGCCGGAGTGCGCGCGCGGTAACGACGTCGATCCGTCCGTCGTCATCATCAGCATCACTGATGCGACCACTCCCGTCCACCCTCGCACACTCACCACGCAAAAGATGGTATTGCTATAGTGTTGCTGGAAACTGGAAACAAAAGGCCACCCGAACCACCCTCTTCTGCCCCCCCTTCGCAACCGACACTCCGGCTTGTTTGCAGTGCTGTGGCTTCTGCTGGCGACGCACATTTTTCCGCTTCCGAGGCGCGGCGTGGCGCGGCGCGGCGCTGTGCGATGTCGACGACACTATCGGTGTCGTGTATGACACATTTTCCAGTGTACTCCCTTCCCCACCGCCCGCCATGCCTTTACGTTTGGGATTCGCATTCGCGCTGTTGTCCGCATTGTTTACGCCTCTGTCAACAGAACATCACATCACAGCAACCCAGCCACGGGCTGTGACGTAGGCTGCGTTGTGCGAGCGTGAGCATATCTCGCTAACCGGAGGAACGCACAAAGATAAACAAACCCCAGAAAAAAAAAACCGGGGGAAAAAAGTGTGAGCTGCTTCTCCGCTCGCTGTCCGTTCGGCTGTCCATTCGCAGTACGGCGGCGAGTGGTCACATCAACCCTCTCCCCCCAAAAAAAAAATTAGGCCAACAGATTTTTATCAAAAACGATAATTACTGTCCCGGGGAGAAGTATCACTTTTCGTGTTGCCATCGTCGTCCTCCTCCTTCATATCTAGTATGCTGTGCGGTCGTGCTATCGTGTGCTTCTTGGAAAAAAAGCAGACACCCTAAACTAGCGTAGATGATAGTGCTTCCACCCCCGTCAGTACAAGCGCCAGCAGCAACCGAACATCATCATCCTGTGTGTGTGTGTCCGTCCGGTGTTCGATGTCAGTCAGCAGCAGGGTGAAGACAGCCTGTTAGTTCTGCTCGGTTTGGCGCCATTTTTGTTAGTGACGTGCCAGTCGCTCGATGCTGTTGTCAGCTGTCAACGAGCAGTGGACGGCGGCACATTGGTTGTGGCACGTGATGTACCGACTTATTAAATTATACTCTCCTGCTTGCTTGTGCTGCTGACTTGTGGGATCATTGTCATGGGATAAGTCATGAATGGAACGACTTATCAAATGCCTACTGTAGTCACTAGTTGTGTCATAATTCAAGTGAAGTACCCTAAAGCAGCACATTGCAATATCCGATTCTAATTGTGGAGTACTACGTCGACGTGCTTTTCGATACTGAAACCGAGGACATGTTACCGAGTTTCAACCGCAACATACAAACGAGTTCATCAGTACGAACATTACCAAATCGCCTTCAGCTGCACCACAAATGAACCAGAGCCACTGGTATTGTATTGCGAAACATGCCCACATCCTCTTATATCGCCGGAAGAGCCGGATCCCTCTATTGTGGCCGTTTCCCGTTATTAATGCTTAATTATGTAATGAGCGGCCCTCGTTTGAGCTGCTGTGAATGCAAAACACGAATGCACCGTAACCGCAAAGCGCAACCCGGTTCATCGAAAGTGGCGGCATGTGAAGAGGCCCGGCACGGGCGCCATGATTGACACTAAAGCATCCTTGAACCTAGCCCATTCATCGTCACCGATGCGCTCTTGGGTGTCGACTCGAGGGGGATGCTGTTTGAATGTTGCGCTCCCTGCCAGCCAGCGATGGTGGTGGTGGTTGGCGTGAAGAGCGAACACCGCGGCGGTTCCATGATAGTTGCCAGGGCGAAGGCCATTGGCACGAAAAGTGAGAGGAATATCGATGAATGAAAAAAAAAGGGGCTCGGCCTCCGCTCGGGTCGGCTGACGTATTCGGAGCAGCACAACGGAGCGGCCATCCAGCGCCATTGTGTGTTGCTGTTTTTGTGGGAATGTTAAAACATAATCCATTTTTACGGCGAGTCTTTACTAGCAACACTACAACTCACCATTACTCCATCAATCATTCTTGTAACTAATATTTAAAGCAACTCATTACTGCTTGGCCACACAACATCATCGGCTAGCTCCGTAGCTAACACTAAGACTCCCAAGCGAAGTGACATTCATAGCGCCCATTAGCGTATGTGTTTTTGGTGGGTCAGCATCGAACTGCGGTGCTTTACCAAAAGATTAATGATCTTTCACGTGTCCCGGTGCTAGGGCTCACGTCAATTGCACGTGTGTGTGTGTGTGTGTGTGTGTGCCTACCTCGCGCACGTACAGCGTACCGGCTGCATCAAATAGCCATCAAGCGCTGCTGTTACCTTCTTACAGCTCAAAAGTAAAGGGGAGCCCTATTAAGTTCGAGTGGAGACATAAATTATCCTTCTACCGGTCCGCACTGGCGTGCACACACACACACACACGCTTCCTTCATGTCATTTATCTTTGACCGTCTTTCAAAAAACCTGCGCCTGCAGCACAACACCAATCAGCGGTGCATCGCTTCTGACAGTATATGATCCCATACCGTAGAGGTGAGGTACGTCAAATGTCAAACAGGTTAGCAGCTGTTGCGCACAGCAGCCTCGACCTGCTGGCCCAAGTTTGGCACCGAGGTGGCCGATATAATGAATGAATCCAGCGCGTTCGTGGTCGAGCCAAGTCGGTCACTAATCCGACAGCGCCACCATTCACCGTCCATCGTTCCACGTAGAATTGCCGCATAATTTGTGGTTTGGTCTTCGCGGCATCGTGCACGCACCACCTGTGCGAGCAGCTAAGGGTTGCGATCGCGTGAAACGGGTTCGCCATCGTCACCGTCGTCATCATTTGCAACGGTTTTCAGTGGCGATGCTTCGGTTACGGTGGATTACCGGTGACAAATCGATCACTGGCCGTGGGGTGATCAGCGTAAATAGAGCGAAACCAATCGATCTGTTGATCGTTTACAGTGAGCAAGCTCATGCCATAATCTGTGTAATGCTCAATTTTGCAGAAAATCATTTATAAAGACTTCACCAGAAGGGTCATCTGGAGCCTGCTGTCTCAGCTGCCATAGTACCGAAGTGTTAACAACTGATACATTTGTTCCTCTTTTAATGCTACATAAAACTTTGTTTCACAAAAATCTAGCTAGTGAATCTGTTGGGTAAATTCCTTAAGAAACGTTCTTAAGAAACTTTGTCAAGACGTTGTGCCTTCCGGTTCGTACCAGCTCCACTCCGTTGTAGGTCACCCCAGAAATATCCCACCTGACTGACCTTCGCCACAAGCTCCGCAAACGATTCCAAAAACACGTCCGGACCCCGCGTGATATGAGTCACAGACCACAAGGCACAAGGCCTTCGACGACGCTTGATACCGTGAGGCCTGGCCGGTCGCAGGCATTCCCCAGGCCATAAAATAAAGATCACATCCATTTATGGAGTAATTCACTTCTTCGCCTTCGGACCGGACCGGAGCGACGGATGGTGCGCCGTTTGTGATAATGATTTGCGGTAATCGCGGCCTATTGGACATCGCCGGTGTACAAAACCCCGGTCCAGATATTGCTGCAATTGTGGCGAGCGCGCGCGCGCCGGTCTTAAGATTTGCGATTGGCTAGGAACAAAAGAGCTGTGGTAAAGGAGGAGGAGAAGGAAGAAAACGGAGAAGGGAACGATACCAGTTGGAACGGGTTCCCCAGTCGAACAGCTGGATGCCTACTGATTACAACTCATCGGTGCACTGAGCGCCAGTGGCGGTTTATTTAGTCACTTTTGGGTCCCCTGTTCCCTGCGACCATCTTGGCAAAAAGGTTATCCGCACCGAGTCCAAACCGAGTCCCCGACTTTCGCATAAATTAATCCCATCCCCGTCCAGTGGCCTTGGTGCGATCGAATTTCGTCGAAAACTTTAAATTATACGCAATGATTTACGGACTGGAATGCTACCGCTCCGAGAGGGGGGGAGGAGCGATAGGCTACTTAACATTAACATATGTTTAACGTCCGCTCGGGATTGGCTTCTGCTGGCGAATGGCTTAAAACTGACACAACACACCGGCGAGGCAATTGATGTTGATCCTCGTAAACATTACTCGGTTTCATTGCATTCGACTTCGACGCGACGGAAGGTCGTTACGGTGGAACGATAAAGATTAAGAGGAACTGTTGACGGTAAATCCGCATCCCCCCTCCCCCCCCCCCCCCCCCCCGCTTTCGACCATCGATCGATAACTGCATGCTCCCAGTTCGAACCAGATCCGTCGTGTGATAGGCTACAGTATCTGTTTTATGGGACTCGCCATGGTCTACGAGGGATTTTCGATTTTTATGGTCCTCTCTGTTGCTCTCTGTGTCACTGCCCTAGATCCCGTCGGTGTGTGACTAATTAATCGTTTTCCACCGCTCCTCGCGCCCCTCCCGGTTATCACGTTTCCCGTGCACGAACCCGATCCCGAGCTCCATTATCGCGTTACGCCGCATTTATGAGCGCGCTCGCTGGCTACGTTGATTAACTGTGAGATCCTCTCGAGATCCTTTTAAATTGTCCGGTATCCTCCACACCGCAGCAGGCTGCGGTGCTGCTCCAAACCAAATTGGACAATGGTGGTATGTGGCGACGAACAATGGGACCATCATGCTTCTCTACCGTCATGCGAGAACAAAAGGGAATGCTTTTTTATGCGTCCAGCACCGAGGAAGCACCAGGAATATCGCGTTTCACCGGTGGTGCCGTAAAAGGAACCCGGTGTCATAGTGTCCCCATCTGCAACATATCCCATGTGCAGCTTAGTGTATGTGTGTGTGTGTGCGTGTGTGTGTCTGTAGTAGACCTCGCTTGCCAGGATTGCTGGACCGAGCAAGAACAAAACACAGCGCGGCGGAGAATAATTTATCAATTTTCCATTTGCCTGCCAGCGAGGGAACGGTTGGACCTGTTGGAATGGAACAGGCTGCTTCCACAACCTACGATGACCCTAATATTGTTACCGACGCTCGCCATGCGATGAACGAGCTGTCTCGTTTTATTTTTGTTGCAACTCATATTTATGTTTTCTGCATCGAGACGGGTGGGCTGTATGCATTCGCTGGAAAACGATGGCGCGTTGCTCATAAAAAGGGTTCACAGGATTAGAGATCTACATTGAGCAGAGCATAGCACAGTAGGAGGTGATGTTGTTTAATGTTGTAAGGGTCCATTTTAAAGCATAAAACCAATAGGTTCCAAGAAAGTAACCTCCTGTAAGACCCACAGCTACATACTTTGCTTTTATCTCTAACAAGATTCGTCTTTCAATGCCGTATCCTGTCAGCTTCACACTAACACTCCTGCGCTGTCTGCCTTGTTGCTCGATGTCCTGGCTCCTGCTGTTGCTCGCACCGCCGGCGGCATTCTCGTAACGAAGCCAGAACACAACACGAAGAGCACCATGAGAGCAGCCCCCTCCACCGCCAGCGAGGATTGAAACAAGCGGGTTCCGTTGATAAGATTCATTTAACGTCGGGTGTCCCCTAATGGTCCAACTTGTATCTGGCGCTCGAACTCCTGGTAGTGTATTTTGCAACATTGTTGCAACATCGGCGTCCCACCCACCCACCCATCGGTGCAATTGCAGCATCGAGTGTCACGACGCGCTTGTACGAGGGAGGAGAGAAAGTTTATGTTTCACGTTTTTGTGCACACGTGTTGGTGCATATTTCACAAACGAATTTGGAGAGATTAATATGCTTTTAAGGGGAGAAGGGGATGCGAAAGTAAATTATTATGAATACCAAATGGGCCAATCTCGGTAATGCATTGCCCCGTGGTGTTTGACAGAGAAAGTAATGAGACAATCGCAGGTAAATGGCCTACTGTATGCTACAGCGTGCAGCAGGTTCATGTGGTTGCTGTGGGAAATATTTGTAATTTTGCAAATAAATCATAGCAGAGCACATGGAGCACCATGAAATGGATATTATTCATTTGTAAATGGAATGCTACTCGCAATCTGTTCTGGGTGTTTCTTCGTTTTTTGGGGATTTTTCAATGAATTGAGTTCTGTGTTTAATTTAATAATGGGTACACAAAATGGTTACCTGGCCATTATTCGATCTCTGAAGGCGACTTTTCATAAAAAAGCCTCTTTTTTGTCAAAACGTTAGTAATTCCTAAGAATATTAATCTATTTATGAGAATTCGTTCTTATTCAGATAATTAATCCGTACCATCACTTCCTCTATACATTTCAAAACGCCTTGATGATATTATCTTGAAGTTCAATTTCAATTAACACAAAATGGATGTCCGATCAAACAGAATCTCCCTCAACAGACGTACTATTCACACTGCATATTTCATGCAAATGCAAAAGATGAACCTCCCTGATGCATTAATCACTCACCGTTGACCTCCGAAGCAGCGCAATAAATTATTCGTTCCGTCGCATCATCGCAATCCATTTACGATGCAAGAGAAGCACACATTCAAACACACACAAACACACAGACGATCGCGGTTGGCCCAAAAATGGACGAAACTCATTTCCTCGTCACCGGGTACCGGTTGTCCGCTTATGGTCAGCAGCACGCGTCCGCCATCGACGCAAAACGGCTCAAGTGCATCTCCCCCTCACCCCGAACACTTCCACCATCCTCTTCAATCCATTCCCGGATCCGCAGTCGTGGTACGTCGTGTGACTACGTCTAGTGTCAGCGGCACGTGACCGCTGTAAAGCGCATCCCACGCGTTCCACGCCACTTTTGCAGCCGCCAAGGACCTGGCTGCCAGTTGAGAGGAGGAGGAGGAGATGCATCGTGGGCGTTGATCACTTGATCGTCGGTCGAAGGCGGTTGCGTCAAGAGAGATAGAGAGAGGGACTATGAATTGTGGCTCAATATTGTGTGGTTAATATTAATGGAAAATTAACTTTTCGATCGATGATGGTAGTGTCTTAAGTTATCGAGTTACCCCCACGCCGATGATTAATTGATTTAATGAGACGTTCGCCAAGAGGCTCTGGGTGGGCGTGTGAGTGGAGTGATCGGTTATTATCTCATCGTTTGTTTGAAATTCATTATTTACCGACCGCCAAGCTCGAGGCCAACGTTATGGCCTGAACGGTGTGCTAGCGAGTGGTTAAAAAGTGATTGCCAATAGCCGGTAATCGGTGCTCAGGCCGGATCATGTGCCAGTTCAGTGGATTCGATCGATCACAGCATCAACCTGAAGGTAAAATTTACCTTTTGTCTGCTGGTTGGATGAGGAATCAATTTCAAAATTCATTAACCTTAATATAAAAGCCAGTCAAGTACTGACCTCTCAAAGGAAACATGAGGATCACTTCAGGATCCTTCACCGATGGAGACGCATGGTACAGACCACGTGCGAGTCCGCATTAGTCATTTTGGTCGAACGATGATTTGGCACCGCCTCTGCCCTCGGGACTGGACTTTTGCACCGTTGCACGATTAACGGTAGCGACCGTTCATTGAGAAAGAAGAAAAAACGCGAGAACCGAAACGAAGATCACGGTGTCCCGTGCGTTGCTATTTTTACGCCACGAACACCATTTTTCGGTGGAATGTCGGTGGCTAGAAAGGGCAAAGTGTCACGCGCCACACCACCGGCGATCTTTTGAGGCGTTGAGCCGGATAAACAAAAAACGGAAACACCTCTCAGAGGCCAAGCGAGAGCAAGAGAGAGAGCGAGAGATTATTAATAATGTCGTTGGCTTTGGCGACATCGTATTGGGCGGTATGCGGGGGGGGGGGGGGGGGGGGTTAGAGGCCCGCTAGGGGCGGACTAATTTAATAAATTATTAGCAACATGAATCAACCGGGACCGGCGGGACCGGCAAGCGAGCAAAAACACAGATGCAAATGACAAGATGCGACGTGGTGGACGTGGCGGGTGACCCAAATACGCCACGATGGTCGTCGGTGATGAATGGATTTCTTTTACAAATCCAGTAGCCGTCGAGGACCGTTTTGGTCGCTCTCGAAAGAACGATTTCTTTTTCGCATTCCTCTGTTCAGCAAAAAACGGTGAATGAACGCGGTCTGTTGATGTTTTTTCTTCTCTTCTCTTGATGTCTTCTTCTGATGCTGCCTTTGAAACAATTTAATTTGAATTCATGGCGATGATCGCCTCCAATAACTTGATAACGTTTTGTGCAACTCAGTAGCCAACGATTATGTCCTGAACAGCACTAATGTGTTCTCTCGCTCTCTATATTCATGATTCCATCTCGATTGCTAAGTTGTGCTGCTCTGCACTACGGTTACCGGTAATGGTGTGCCATAAATTCAAAGAACCATCGTGTCACCGGCATCGGTACCGAGATCTACGGTCTATTACCTTGCCGCGATACACGTACGAAGAAGATTTGCATCATATCAGCCGCCACAAGACGAAGGACTCAATCGTTACCACTGGAGTGAATTATGACGAATGAAGTAATCTCCTGGTTCGAGACATACTATGTATGCGCGGCACTCGACCCGGCCAGTCAGTCAAGGCAACCGGGCCACGGGGCCGATTCATTACTACGGCACGTACCAGTCGCGGCCAGGATTAAGCCGGTTCGGCCAGACCGTTTGATTGGAGTTCAACCTTTGCAGCTGTAGAGCGCACTAAGAATGCTGATGCTGCTAGACATCAACACCTTGCCGCGGGGTAGGGGAATGATTTGCGATATAGGTCCTGCATTGCCCCTGACTAGGTCCCGTCCCGTCATCATCGTTATCATCATCATGACCTTCGGTACTGGCTAGCGGCAGTGCATAAATTGCAATCCAGCGCAAAACGACGCACCGGTACGCAAATTAATGAATTGGTTACGCACAATCAATCACAATTTTGCATTGACCTCCCCGCACACCACCACCACCACGTTAGAATACGCAAGTTTGTGGTCCGCGAATTGATGTGTTGTCTTTCAATTTTAATGCCAGTTTGTCGTGGCCGGGGATTATGATTGGAATATTGAACGCACCGTCGGTCTGCGTTGTCTGCAAAGAGAGTGTTTCCATTGGTGCATGGTGGATGATTACAACGATGATGATTGGATATTGAATAATGGACGGCGCATCTCGCTTGCGTAAAGGCCACACTTGGCACACGGATGAATATTCATTTACCATCCCTGGATTGTGTTAGCTAAAATGTGCGTGCGAAGAGTAACCGATGATATGAAGCTCCCGTGACCTTTTTGTACCAGAAATACCTCGAATTCTGGCAGCCGGTTGCTAAATCCTTGCTTGATATATGAACTCCTTAACATGTTTTATGTAGAAGGAACCGGTTGATGGAAAACGATCGCCATTAATACGATGCTGCAATCACAACACCACAACAACGATGAGGATCGTGAAGATGACGATGATGAGGTGATGCGGTGAGCACATTACGTACCGATTACTTCACACCTTTCTTCCATCCGTCCAGGCGTCACGGGACTTGCGGTGCTCGGTGTTCGAGTCCGAGAGGAAGCCCCGGACTCGATTAACTCGATACCGACACCCCCTCCCCTGGTAACCGGTTTCGAACGATAATTTGTGACAATTTTTTAATCAAAACACTACCACCGCTGGAGAAAAGGAAAAGAAAGAAAGAGAAGAGCAAATGATCGAAATGCACTCCGGGCGCTATTCATTCAGCGAAATGTGGTGCAGCTGAAGGCCCCCGAGCGTGTCTTGCGTGTGCATCAAGGACACGCGGGCGCTTCAAGCGGCAACGGATGCAACGCCAGGAAGGTCACAGAGAGCCCCATACAAAGGCAGGCACTGCAGTGATCATTTCTGCTCGAGGAGTGGGATATTCTTTAATTACGACCACATCTGTGCCTCTCTTTTCATTGTTCGCGATTTTATGATTTCTGCTTATTTACGACATAATGCGATCCCCTCGCTGTGGCCTCGGGGGAGGGGAGTTGGAACACAATGCAACATAAATTGCTCAACTTATGCCAACCCTCGCTCGCCTGTAATTGACCATCAGAACGAGAAGGATGGAGAGAGGGTCTCATGCATGTCCATTCCGAATCCCGAATCGTACGTGCCCATGTTTGGTGTGCGGTGAGCAGGTGAGAAAGGCGAAGACTTCTCTGCAAAAACCGCGCGAAAGGTCAAACTCATTATCGATCATAACTCTTCGCGCCGGCTCCCTCAGGATGCTGTTTGCTGCTTCCGTTTCGGTGTTTAATTCGCTCCGCTGACTGCGTGGCCACCTGTTGGGCCGCATTGGGCCAAAGTCATTGATATTTCTGCACGGAATTGAATGCTGCTTCGATGCGGTCTCGGAAAAGATAAATATTTCGATTTTATGTGTGGCTCAGTCGGTCCGATCCGATCAGTTGCATAATGCGCTCGGCCAGCGATGAACGAAAAAGGCTTCTCTACCCTTCCTGGCATTTCCAATTTGCGATATCCTCGCAGCCGGCAATGAGTCCATTGCTACTACGTCTTCCATCAGTGTATTAAATTTTTGCAAATCAAAAATGATGCTTTATGGTTTCATTTCGTGGAAATTACATAATAATTCAGCATAAATTGATTCGCGATCCTAGACCGTGACTATAGAGCATGAGTTTGCATTTCAACCGATACCAATTCGAAGCACTGTAAATCAATTATCGAACCCAGCGGGTGAGATCATGTTTCTATCGAAAAATCGGCGCCACTAGCAACCACCATTGCAGCGGACATTATTTCAATTAGTCCTGCCGTTTGCATACCAGATATTATCGAAAATGATGCTCACTTGCCTCTCCCCCTCCCCGGGGGATAACACTGATCTCCGATTACAGCGTCTAATTAGACGAGATTTTCAATTAATTTACGCTACCCTAATGAGACCATAATGAGGTCTTCCAACCCACACACACACCTATTTAAGGCCCAAAAATGTGCAAAATGATGGCGCCATAGTGTTGACCACAAACCGAACCGATTCTCGCTCGAAATGGTTCACGTGCGGTACACACCGCACGCACATTCCATCCAATTCGCGTGGCCATTCTTTCGCCGATTAGCAGCATTTTAGGGAGGAATGGTCAGTGTCAAGGTGTCCGGTGATGGCGAACCTGCAGCAGCAACAGCAGCAGCAGCAGCAGCAGCAGCAGTTTCCAATAAAACCACGGTAACAGTAATTGGATTCCGCAAAGCGTTGCGCGTTGCCAGCGGTAAGAGATTATGTTTCATTTTGAATAATAATTGTGTGATGGCGTCCATCGAATGGGCTTATGTTGTCCTCCTTCGGGGCACGTGGTTCTAAGCTGCGTTCGTTTTGCGGCGTGAATAGGTATTCGATTGTCAAGTATTGGTACTGGTGATCAAGCATTGGTACGTTTCGCTAGTGGTGTTGTTACGAGGACCACAAAATATGATTTTAATTAATTCACTTTTCGAAATGAAAATTACAATTTTTGGGATTTTGGAATTTCATCAACGTATTTTCTGGCTTTGAAGCAGTCCTAAAACGATGTTTTATTAAGACTAGATCCCCCGGTTCGTAAACTCCATCAAAAGGTTTCCGTTTTTAGAAACGAAACATTCATTTCCAGTCAACGATCACTCCGCTCGAACTCTCTGCATCAAAGTCGAACGTCACGTCAAAGACCCACCTCTGCAAACGTGACACAGAAACTCAAATCCCCTCGTGCACATGCGAAACATCGCACATCACGATCATAACGAGCAGCAATCACGCCAAACTCAACCGTTGCCGATTGCCGATGCAGAAAGACCGATCAGATACCGATCGCACTCCCCCCTTCGGGTACCGATCACCTTATGCTGCTGCCTTGTGCAATTACATAATTGTGATTGAGACGCTCGCTGCGCTGCTGCTGCTGCTGCACCGTCGAGTCGAGTTTTTAGGGATCTAGCCGGATATAGCCATCGCCACGCCTGGCTCGGGCTCCGGCGCGCCACACTCCATTTACGCTCAGCAGGTGGGCACCTTCACCCACCCCTCCATCCTCACCCATTGGGCGATTGGGTGGGAAAACATAAACCACGCGAAAACCGTGACGAACCAACCGGGACAGGGCAGCGATCAGTCGCAGCAGGTTTTTGATTTAATTTTGCGCCCGTTTTTTTTTTATGTTGCTTTTTATGCACCACCATGCGATCGCGTCGATCATGCACACACAGTGACTTCATTACGGGGCCTCTCTCGCTCTCCCTTTCATGCTCTACACTGCCCCTTACTTGGAGTTCAGTTTTGCTGCGTTGGTCGTCGTCCCCCTTCCATTAATGCTAATGAAAATCAATAACCGATCACACGGAGCCACGGAGCCACGGAGCCACGTCACACACACGCACAAAACCCATATGGTACGCACTCGCTTTAGCCCACTTTGTGTGTCCATTGGCAGCGCCACGTATCGATTGCACCGGTTTCAAGGGAAACTACCAGCAGCATCAGGGGCCAAAGACCGAGACCGAGTCATCGTTATGCAGGCCAGCCCGGTTTCTCTGTCTCTGTCTTTTAGGGCCTCTCGGCGACGTGCCGTGAAATTGGGATGATTAAGAGTCTTCTCGCAAGCTACCAGCTACCAGTGAGTGTACGCGCCACTCATTATAAAATCAATCACATCGATAGCGATCATCGCGCCGCGAACTAATAAGGACAATGATATCAATCCGCGTGAGCATCGGCGTCCGGCGGACTGCCACCCAAACGCGAGACGCTAGATGCATATCATTAAAAGAATTGTGTCTAGCCAATTTGCATTGCCAATGCTCGCTGGGTTAGGAGGTCTACTGGCTCTACTACTGGGAATACAAAGTAGTACCGCTAATGAGCTAACTAGCTTACAGTTTCAAAGTGACTGCAGCAGTATGCTAACGGATCTGAAAATACTCTGCATGCACTTACCGCGCATCGCATTATCAGGGCGCGTCGATAATGAAACAAGCGCTTTGCGGCTAATGTCATCCAAGAGTCCTTCAGCTTGATCGGCCACTCTATAGCGACGCACGGAACAGCGCCACTTCAGAGGCGCTAATGTATTGTAAACTGGCTTCGTGGAATGTTATCGCGATCTAATTTAGCCATTTCCGAAGCCGGGCCTTCCTCACCAGCTACTTACCACTAGTTAGTCGCAGGCACGCTTGGCTGGCATATCATCAATCAACCTATTGCGGGTCGTCCGTCCGTCCGTCCGTTCGTCCGTCTGTCCGTCCATCCGGGCGGCATTTGCGTCAGAGTGGCAGAAGAGAACCTGTCGATGGTCGGTCCGGTTATCGATTCAGAATATACATATTAGCTCAGACAACAGAGAGAGAAAGGAAGGGAGAGAGATTATTATGAACGTACCTGACGCACGCGGATCGAACTCCCGGACGAATAAGGTACGGTCTAACTGGTGCACACGATGCCGTTGCCGCTACTAACCGGTTTTGTGGATTAGCAGCTTCATAAACCTCGGGGTGTGAGGGAAATGAGATTCAATTCCGAGCAGAATCGACCTAAAGGAAAGGTCTCCGAAGCAGCGTCATGACTCCATCTTGTTTTTGACAGTGTGCCTCTTGCTGTACCAGTAGGCTTTGCGCCCGAAATTGCACTCCGGTACATTGTTATTGGGCCACCTCGGTCATGCTATATCGGTGCCATTAATTTGCATGATCCCTCCCCGGGCCATGCTTAAAGCTCACCAAACCATCATCCGAACCAGCAACCGAACCAGTGTCCTGTGAGGGGAAGGGAGGTCAGGTTCGTCGCACCCATCGGTTGTTGATGAAATATGATGTTAACATAAAATTTAATTGAGAACATAATTAATGACCCTCGGCAGCTATCAATTATGGACCGCGAGTGGTGGCGGTCGGGTTGTTTTGATACGTGATGCTCGGTTTTATTTTTGCTCTTTTTCGCGATTTCATTTTTATATGTTCAACCCCTTTGGCAATATTATACTAAAAGTTGCAACATCAGAAGGGAGCGCCACAGGTGGTGCCACTTCACTCACTGGGGACCTGCAGCAGCAGCAGCAGACTGACCAAAAACCTCATTTCCATTGTTGCTATCGGATCGGATCAACACACATACGATCGCGACCGCCTTTTTGCCGCCGCCCACTTTTGTACGCCGCTTGCGCGCGCGCGCGAAGGACACCAACGGGTTCGACATAATCAACAATCCGGGCACCCCCAGGGAGGAGGGAGGCTTTGAGCCGTGCGCCCCAAAACAAATCAATTAATGAGCATGTTTTATCTTAATCGTCGACCGTGCGTGCGCGAGTGTATGTGTGTGTATGCTGTGGTTCCTTTCCATTCTTGTTTATCGCTTTTTGTTGCCCCAGCACCAGCACGCCTGAACCGAGACTCCGGTTCAGAAAGATCGCATTATCTGATCCCCGGGTACACAATAGCTGCAGGCGAACCTGCACACCACCTGCAATTTAACCGCCGTCATAACTCCAAGGACTCACTGTCTTGACGGTGGTGTTATGCGTTGATACAACACCGTGTGGCCACCAAACGCAAAAGATTCGCAAAAAAATGGCCAATGCAAATCGAAGCTCAGCCTACCAAAGCAAAAAGGAGAAGAAAGAAATGGAATTATCCTTTTGACTGATCGAGTGTGATTCAAATTTGGGTTAATAAAAATCCGTCAATCGGATCGGGGCTACTCCTAAGGTCAGGATGGTGGAGCGAGAGGACTCGATTCGATCGATGCCACGATGGAGACGATGATCGATTGCTGTTTGCCCCTTGGTTTGGCGATGCAAGGCGTGTACACACGGCGGTGGCGTCAGGTGTGGCTGAAATAAATCGAGTGCCATTTTTTTAAATATAATCTTGAAGTGTGAAGCAAACGTGTTAATGGTTGCCTCGAGCGGAGCAGCAAGAAACGAAAGTTCCAATTGTGTGCCAATATTATGCCTTGAGCATGTGCTACATGAGCATAAAGTCTGACTGTATTGAAAATATATCAAACGCTCTCTAAACAGCAACTAACTGTCTTAAACCAATATTCCAATTAACTATTTTGTGACATTGTAGCCCCTGCGCCGGCCTGTCACTAATAAACAACCAAACTAATGGAGGCCGCTTGCTCAGTTTAATGGTGACGCGTTTGACGTGAAGTAACGAAGAAAACTACTAGCAACCCTAACCTACGAAACGATTGGAAAAAGAGGTTCCAGTTTGTCTGACAAAGGAGAAGAAGAAAACCGAGGAGAACATACTGTAGTACAAGAAGAAATGTGTGTATTCCCTGCCGCAAACCTGCTCCAGGGTGCCTTTATGCGCCGCTGGCGCCCTCCTGAAACCCGGGCCATACCACACCGAGAAGAGAGTCGAGCTGCATGAGCTGAGCGAGAACTGACGACGACGTGAGAGCGAACTTAGTAGCATGGTGTGCGTGGATCGTTTCATTTTTTTTTTTTGAGGGAGGTCATATTTTATAACATTTCGCTGTTCCCACTCGTTGCCTACCTGCCTGCCTGTCTGCCGGTCTGCCGGCCTGTCGTCTATCACCTCAAAGTGGCGCACTGTTTTTTCGGGGGGATATCTTTTTATGACTTTTTGGGTCCACCCCTTTCCCCCTTTTCGGTGGCGTGTAGGTACGCGAGCACGCGGTGCGCACCTTCGATTCGGTGTTGCATGAGGTAGTTGTAGCAGTATCAGAAGCAGGCAGTAGCAGTAGCAGAAGCGTTGTTTTGGCTACCGACGGCGCCTACTCTTCTTAGTGGTGCGGCACCATCGTACTACTACTACGTTTTGCGGTCGAGAGCGCACGCTATACGCTGCTCGCTCACAGCTCACAGCTCACGCTCGCCCGCGGGCCCTGGTCATAACAACGCGTCATAACCGCGCCGCTCGAGCCGCTCTCGGACCGGAGCGCGCGTCCGGTTGACGGCGGTGTCCTTCTGGTGCCACTATAGACAGCCTACTGCTGCCGCTGCTGTGGTGTTGCGGCTGGTGACGGCCTGAATCTCACCAGTCCGTCAGTCGTACTCGGTCAAGCGTTGCCAGCAGAGGCGCGCGCGCTCGCGTTTGTTGTACCGCTCTGCTCCGTTCCGATTAGTTCTGTGATCCCGCGTTTGACGCCCTGACGTTCGCCAAGATCGCCAGACCAGCCAAGAACCGGGAGACTGTTCGATCAGCGAGTCGCTAATCAGTGCGCGTACGGAGACCCCTTCCCCTCGGGGGGGCTTTTGTTTAGTGCTCCGGTGCCCTCGTAACACCGTCGTCTTGCGTCTGTGTCTCTGTTGATCGAAACCCCGGTGGTACGGTGGCTTCTACTAGCACGCACATACTCGGCGATCGTGTTGAATGATGGTGTGGTACGAGTGTGCGTACTACCTTGCTGCTGCCTTCGCGATCTAAACGGCTAACCTTCGCTGTTCAGCACAAGACTGATGGTGGTGGTGGTGGTGGTGGTAGTGGTAGTGGGTGTTGTTACAATGTCGCCACCTGGTAAGGTGCTCGCCGCGTAACCAGCACACCGCACGGCGCTGCGCTGCGGTTAGAAACATCACCTCCAAAACGGTGGCAAAAACGCAATCTGTCAGCGAATATATAGTGCCATTCTAAGCTACAGTACGCGTCATCGCACTACTTCCACTACGAATGTGCCCAGCCCAACGGGAGGCACTGTGTATGTGTGCTCGGCACATTGGCACGGTATAGACGGTGACGGTGTGCAGTTTGGGTGCTTGAAAACTGTCCCCGTAATGCTGCGCGGCCATTAAACAAAAAATGGCAACATTCAGCACTTTCGATGCCCCCCTTCTTTGTGTGGTCAATACCACGATGTGGATGCAACTTGGCTGCTTGGCCTGGTAATGCTAACCTGCTCTAAGAACGGTGCCCCCAACTGCAATCCTTGGCAGCGCGCGCGAATCGTATGCGATGTGTTTATGCTACGCCGCACAAACACTGCAGTAACTTCTTTGCTATTCCCCGGAGGGTTTTTCAATTCGAAGTGGATCGCTCCTTTAGATTCCTCCTGAGACCCGCGCTCTTCATGGTGTGTGTGTGTGTGTGTCTGTGTGCTTATTGTGGACGCAATCAACCTAATTACTTATCGGAGACCGAAGGGGCAGTAGTGGTTGCTAGTAGTGATCGACGAAACGAAATTGCGTTCCATTCCAGGAAGCTCTCAGTGTGTGGAATGTGGTGCGATTGTGTCACGCCGCTGTGTGCTGAGGTTATGCTCGCTTTGATCATGAGATTGTGATGTGATATCAACAAAGTAAGCCAGGATCGTCACTGAAAGGAATAAGAGGTTATTCTTCCCTCGCTTTCCTGCCCTTGTACGTGTGTTTGTAGTGTAGTGGTACGGTGGTCAAGTCTGACGTCTTGTGCTGCTGCTGGTAGTTTGTGATTTTCCAAACCATTTTTTTCACAAAATTTAATACCACACTCAATGGTAATGTGAAATGGAATACGCCACCGAAGTCAGTGATCACTTCGATTGAGTTGAAGGAGGTTCAGTGAATCTTGGTGCTCTAGATATCGATAAAGAAAACGCGACAAAACATGATTATTATTGCCGGCGGTAGTAGCACAGCCACCGGTGGTGCTGGCATTAGTGCCGGGCCACACGATAGTGAAGATGAGCGAGAGGTTGTCGAGGATGGTGAGCAGCAGCAGCAGCAGCAGCAGCAGCAGCAGCAGCAGCAGCAGTACAACAACAGCGCCAGAATGAACGGATTGGCATCGCACGGAATAGAGATCCTGGCCCCGGAGGATCTCGGTGGGACGGAGCTTGAACTGTCACCACAGCGTCCAATGTCCGGTCCTCCAGAATCATTGCTGGTCAATGGCCATGTAGCGATGGTCAGCAGTGGATCGGAGCTAACGGTGGATGAACTGCATCAGGAATGTGTCACCAACCACGATGATGGCCGTGCTGATGATGATGATGATGATGATGATGATGTCGACGATGACCCACTTCTTGATGGTACGTTCGGAACGCTAGGAATGTTTGTTCAGTGACCGGAGCAAGTCAAGATTGTAATTGACATTTGAAGGAGCCAGCCAGCCAGCCAGCTTGGGCCACATAAAAGCTAATGTTGCCCAGTGCCAGTGTGGCCCAACTTCTACGCTGAAGAGAGCGTCATCCCTCCTTGGGAGGGAAGGAAGGAAAGATAAGTTTAACATAGAAAGGGGATTGAGCACTCCGGCGAGTTGAAGTTGCTGGCTTATCGTCTTGCGAGTGGTGTACTCAGCCAGCTAGGAGCTGCAGTAGCTGCGGCAGTTGCATTTATCCTGCTGTGCTGTGCTATCGGATTGTTCTGAAATAACCAAGACACCGCCAAGCCACGGACCAACGGGGGCCAATGCAGAACAATGTGCATTCCGCAAGGACTCGGTGGAGGCGGGGTTAATTTAAAGTGTAGAACAGAAATTAGAATGTACGCAGAGATCGTGAAAATTAGATTCAAGCGCCACTGCAGTGCAGCACCGCGCACCGATTCGGTTCGCTTTCCGTGCACGATGATGCTTTTATCGCCCTGCTTTCTGTAACTATACGCTGGGACGCTGAATAAATTACGCTTCGCCAAAGCGTGCTGGCCACGCTAATAACGTACCAGTTCTTGGTCTCCGGGAGTCCACCACCCGGAACTTGCTTCGTTCGCAAACCGGCCAGCACGCAAGCGATGTATATAGAGCACGAGAACATACGAGAGAGAGAGAGGTGGCTAATAGAAGGCAACGAAGAAAACCAAGTTCTTGCGGAAACAAAAACGGAGGAAGAAATGAATGGAAAAAAAATCAACAAACAACTTTGCCTCCCCACCCTCCTGGAAGTAGATGATGGGGTGCCCGGGGGGGGGGGGGGACGCAAGGTGGTAAAAAGTGGGTCATGAAATATTAAAGTTCACTTTTCGATTCCGATCGCGACCGTTCGCGGGGTGCTCTAGCTAGTGCTCGTGCTATCTAATGCTTAATGCCAACCAAAGCGATACCGTGATTCGTCGTTTGATAAATCAGGGAAATGAATTGTTAAGCGCTCGCGTGGTCCTGTGCGATTTGTGGAGTGGAAATGCACACCAGGAAGGATGTGTTAATGTTTTCCTCACGCTCACGTACTGCATCGTTCTGCATCAGATATGGAAGGTGCAATCGGTTGGAATGGTTAGTCGTATAAATGGTGTTAGTAATTGGAGAAAATTTCAATTAACTGGGCACAAGAAGCCTGTTATCATTCTATTTTTTTTACATAAATTATTTTTATTAGTGAAAATATAAATGAAATTTACACGAATGTTGAATTTAAATCATTCTCATCTGTTTCTCCTTCTCATTGCGAATTGTTACTCTCTACTCCTGGTTATGTTCGGTTGTGTGATATTTATGCTGATAAAAGATGAAGGAATGTATCGATATTGTTTACTAATTGACTACTTTTGAACATCTTTTCAATTCTTTTACTTGAATTTAGTGACACGTTTAACTTATTGTTTAAATTAGTTTACTTTTCTCGTTTACTAATATTATGAATCCCTCTCTTTCTTTTTCTCCTAGGTAAGTTGCGTAACCTTATTTCGTTTTGCCGTAAGTATGATTTTATTTCTTTCTTTCATTTTCCCGTTTTTTTTTTCAAACCTACAAAATCCACCTCAAACCGGCACCTCGAAAGCGCGTCGTGACTAACCAAAAGACCATCTAACAGCTCGCCTCGTCGATTCATCATGCCTAATCTTCCACAACAACCAAAAAAAAAAAAGACCCCACGAAATGTATATAACACTCGGTTGTTTGGTTTGCTACCTTTTGCTACCTACCCCCTGGCCCGGAGAGCGGAGGGAATTCCAACCCCCCCTCCCGGACCGTCGTCTTCTTCAGGCGAATGCGTTCAAAATTTACATGTTTGAACTCGAGCTTCGTTTCACGCGCATACGCGGATACGCGGAACCCGGTGCGTCAGCATAACGTGTTGGCGCGAGACCTGCGAAATGTCTCTCCATGCGTCGATGCTGACCGGGACGACCGTCGGCGACGGCGACAACTTGTCACGTGATCACGTTCTTGGCCGGATCGCTTCGCTTTATTCTTTATTCCGTTTCATTGTTGTTTTGCAGCCAATGTTTGGCCACATAAGGTGTGGTGTGTGCGTGTGCGCTTTATTGCCTTCGTCGATCATTTATTCGGATCCATCGAGGATGCTCGAAGGCAAACCTGGAAATTCCAGACGCAGTGTCGAGAATGGCGAGTCCGGTGGTTCCGTAGACGAGCACGTCCGCGCTACCAGCTACGTTGAGGGTACGCCTTCGCCTATATTTAGTGTAAACAGGTCTCGGTTTTTCGCAAAACTTTCCAACACCAGCCAGCGGGATCGATCAGAACTTCCGCAAAGGCTGCCGAGCGCTTCTCTGTTTGGTGATTTTGTCACGAGCAGCACGAGTTTGCACGTTGATTATCGTGTGTATGCGTACTAAGTGCGCGAGTAGTAGGAGATTTGTGCAAATATTTTGAAGCAGCCGTGTCCGCGCTGTGTCTTTTTGGCCCCGAGTGTGTCTCGCGGTTTTCTTTTCCCCCCCCTAACTAATGCCGCTGTTTATGCTTAACCCCCCTTAAGTCACTCAAGTGGTTGGCGTTACGGTGAATAGTGTGAATCAACCGTCAAAGTTGAGGTCAAAGTTTGACAAACATCAGGCCCCGTATGGGCACTAACCATTAACGTTCATTGACACAATTTGTTCTCTCGGTTTTTATACAAAACATGTTTTGCTTGCAGGCCACCGGAGACAATTGATGCTGAGCAAGTGCAGAGATTTAATACCATTAAAAAAAAAGGCATAAAAAACAAGCGTTCCATTACAAACGGCACCGATCGGCTTGTATGATGATCTTGTCTTAACAGTTAAACTCCGTCCAGACGAGCAACAAAGTTATCGCGATAACTTTTGCTCAATTTGAGCAAAAGTTATCGCGATAACTTTCTCGCCCTACTGTTTACATACGATTTGACAGCTCCTAAGGGGGTTTTCACTCGTTCTCGCTTGCTCGCTGTCTACACGTGCATTCCAGTTATCGCGATAACTTCTCGACGGATTTGTATGGGATGACGTTTGTTTGCGAAGTTCTCGTCGAGAAATTCTCCAACATTCGTCATCGTCTGGACGGAGTTTTAAACAATTGTCACCATATCACTCTCTCTCTCTCTCTCTCCCTCTCTTTCTCTTTCTGCCCCCTCGCGGAGGTCTTTCGCTGTAAATTATGAAGAATAATTACTCACTCGTACTGACCCACGGGGTTTCACGCAAGCACATTCGATGCGGGTGCGATGAAAATTGAATTTATTTTCTAATTTTACCATCTCACCGGCAATCCTTCATGTGGCCTGATGCCCCGGGGAAGGATTTATTTGCTTCTCAATTTGTCGTCACTCGTCTCAACGAACGTGCGCCGCGAAAACATCCCAATTTTCAAGCAACCCACATGATGCCGACATGATGGATGCGCACCAGCGATCCACCTCAAACGCGTCGTGACTTTACACCCCATAAATTAGGATGTCAGACACTTATGAGCGATGTAGAATGATGCCACTGGTTGAGGAAAACTAAATTCCAGACGCGTAAGGACGCGAGGAACATTGTTTTGCGTCTTCGAATCACCCACGTCGGTAGGAAATTCGCTTCGCTGTATCACATTTCTCTTACTCCGTGTAGTGCGCAGCGTAAGAAGAGTGAATTCTAATGCTCGGTGCTTCCTTCACTGGAATGGCATCCATTTTTCATCAGCTCCCACACTCGGGGAATATCACGGGTATCATTAGTGTTGGTAATTATGGCACGTGTTGAAAAGTCGTGTACGGTGTTCGTTCTCATATTTCGTATCCAAAATCCTGTTCTGCGGTTCTTGGAAGAGATACATCCTCCGTTATGTTTGCTCGAAACGCTCGAAAGCAATTAAAGGTGGCTGTTTCTTTCAGAAGTCTTTCGTCGACTTTTCGTTTTGTTTGGATTTCGAATAGCACTCTTCTGCATCTACTTTGCTGTCAATTCCCATCCGTAAGGGTGCTTATGCCCTACGTCTCTGGGACGAGAAACACTTGGCGAAGGTGGGTAAAAGTTCATTGTCACTGTCACACACTGGCTGCCGTCGTGCCCTTGAGCATATTGACGTAACAACCATCAATGAAGAAGGATAGGCTATGTAGGGGTGCGTAGGAAGAATTGCAAGTGAAGTAAATCAATAAAATGCCTCGCATTCTCACCCTTCCAGCGTATGTGACAGCAGTAATGGGGTCTTGCACAAACAGTCAACGGACCTAAACGTTGGTAATGGAAGCCTTTTCTCTAGCAAAGTTCGATGACGGTTACGACAGTCAGTGTCTGTAATTGTGCTGGCTAGACAGACATCTGCCTGCCAAGCAAAGATACACATTTCGGTAGATATTTAT
>NC_064875.1:63774541-63789541 GCF_943734745.1 Anopheles darlingi
TGCTGTGGTATCGGTGTGTGCGCTCGTGGCTGTTGATCGTGAATTCTACACCACGCGAAGTTCGCTCGCTTCAACGCCATTTGGCGATGGTTTTCGGTGACTGCGTCACGACGAGCAGGCCTTCTAGCCAGGCCGTAGCATCATTGGGACGCCGCGCATACGAAGAGAGAGAGAGAGGGGGGTGCCATTACGCAACTTCGATTAAGACAATCGCTTATCGCTTAATGCTCCACCCCGCGTCCACGGGTTTAGCTCGTGTGCATAGATAAACTCTTATTTGTTTCCATTTTTCTCCAAAACGAATCTGTAAAGACGATAAGCATAAACCCGTTGGATAAAGTTTCCCAGTCCCAGGTACACTCCTATACGAAGGTATCCCAACTGTCGCAACACCGCGCCAGACCAGGTTCAGGCCAGACCGAGCTGCAAGCTTAACAGACGGAAGTATCAGAATTCCTATTTCCGTCGTTCACAGAGCTCGTAGCAGCGTGGCAGCGGTGTCCGCGGCGACAGCGACGAGTGGTAAAAAACAAAACCTCAACCCCCTGGCGAAGCGCTTGATCCTGCGTCAAGGGTGCGCCCCGCAAAATCGATCAAAATTGCAATTTCATGTGCCGTGTGCAGCGCGTGGAAAGTGATGTGTTAGCGTTGCTGCGTCGTTGTCATCGTCGTCATCGTTGTCGTCAGAAAATTCCATTTCCGCGCCTGGCACCAGTGGCCCGGGAGTGTTTGTGTTTAAGTGTGTGTGTGTGTGTGTGTCGTGTATCGTGCCGTGTCCTTCGAGCCACCACCGGGCGCTGAATTCCGATACCGATGCTCGCTCGATATGCAGTATTCAATTGACGTTTGAATGAGCCCTCAGACAAAGTAAACGATATTGCTTGCAAGTACGCCGGGATTCTGAGAGAGAGAGAGGAAGAGAACGAGAAGACGTTCAGCTGCAGCTGACGAGTGGCTTCGTCATCTTCTGTACTTACCAGAGCCTTCGGTATCCTGGGGGTGCAAGTTATGGCACACCATAGTGCAATGATGGATTATACACGTAAGTAGTGAGAGCAGAGGTTCCTGGGAATCGGAGTGTACGTCTGCAGCAAGTCCCTGGACTTGTTGCTTGTTTGGTACTGAACCTTGAGCGACTGGATATCTGGAACTTGAAGTGTCTTGCTCGCTAGTCCCCATCGGTCGGTTTCTAGCATCATCGCATCGGTATTCATTCGGAAGCAATAGCACAATTGAACAGCCTCCAGCGTGCAATGAGGGTTCGATGGATGACTCGATGGGAAATCTATTTCCATCTCCAGTGTACCTGGAGCCCTCGAGTGCACACCGGAAGGAAGACTGCGGCGGGAGGAGAGAACCAACTGCAGTAAATTAAGTCCTCCCAGTCAGCCACCCATCAGGGCGGATATAAGCATATAGTTTTGTTTGTTTGCGAAGCTCCATTATCGAAGAGCATCGTTGGTGGTAGTTGGAAGCTGGACCTGGTAGTAGCGGATTTCCTCGGACTGCTCAACATCCGCCGGTGGAAGTAATTCTATATATCGCGCTTCCGCTCACCCGGGCAATCCCTACGATCGATGAGCAATTGTTCCGAATTCCGCCCAGTTTATCATGAACATCGCCTCCAGGCTATAGACTTCCGGGGGTCCGCTGGTTGCGATAGGAAAGGGTGAACACAATCTATTGTGGTGCGATCGCAATTGCGATGCATTGTGTGCTTGGCCCCGGTGGCACCCCGGATTTGCAATGTGACCCACATACTGGTCTCGAAGATCAATCATCTGGCGGGCGGCTCTGTATACTTCGTCCACATTCTGCCCAAAGAACCGAGACTCGACACCGATCGAGTGTAAAAACCTTGTTCGAACCTGTTTTTCGTGGCGGGCTCAGCGACGAGACGCGCTTCACAAGTCACCACAAAGGAACCTGTAAATTGAGGCGCGCATTCGTGCTTCTTACCGTGTGGTCCCCGAGCGATAAGATAGGTGGTCACAGGAGGGAGTGGAGACGCCACTGTATTGGTGTAAATTGCTTGTCCAAAAACACCGAAACCGACAGCGAAACCTTGTCCACGGGGCGGGGCGGACACCCTTGGACCGATGGAGGCGGTGGTCGCAACTGTCAAAACCATGATATACCATCTTGAATGAATCGGGAGCATTAGTCGAATAGAGGGAGAGGGGGTGGCGACGTAACAGTATCACTATCTTACCTATGGCGCAGTTACATGGTCATCACGAGGCCCTAGATCTCGTGAGATAGTGTAGCTGACTTCCTGCTTTTACAATCTTCCCCCTCACCTATTCGACGTTACAGCAACACGATACCACAGGAGCTGAAATTGAGGGAATCAGAAGATGGTTCTAGTGTTTAGTGTGAATTACGTATCGGCCGCCCATCGACAGCTACGGATATCGTATTAATTATGAAAAGATTACCTTCTATCCTAACTTCGCCGCACGCTGACGGTGGTGGTGACGCTGAGTCGTTTCCACTCGCTGCCCCTGACAACGGTCGTCTAAGCCTACGTAGACGCCACCTGGCTGCTACGACGAGGACGGTGACTCCAAGACGTCAATTGACGACGGCTATTGTCAACCATACTAATGAGCTGATGATATCGTGCCGGTCGCGAGCAGTCCGGTTGACATTGACCGATGTCTATCAGCGGGGCACTGTCTCGGAGGGGACATCGTACGGACGATGAATGACGATTTCATCGGCCCCTCCTCCCTCCTGCAAACCTGTCCCTGACCCTGGCGCACGGCCAGCAGCATTCCTGGCGAGAATCCACCATGTAGCGCCATCATCAACAATGTATCGAAAGACCACCGTGCTGTGCTCTCATGACGTTCAACTCTCTCGTGAGATGATGTAGCGCTATGCGATATGGCCGTGTCTAGTGTTTGGATAATGTTTGCCCACCAACGACGACGACGCTAATTCGCTTGCGCCTCGCTTAGTGGACTCTAAAATGAAAGATTTCAAAACGCAACATATTACCTAGCATCTACTTCTCCTACATATTTCAAACTCCGGACTCCGGATTTAGCTATTCGCCTAATGTATAGACTCCGATCTTGGAGAACCAACGGTCGGAGACCGATCTACATAACTCCTGCATCTCCCATCCCGCGACCTGCGAATAGTAAACAATCGCAGGTTGGTTCTATAATCGTTGAGCGTGAAACATGAAACAATTTGCTTCCACCGATGCCGATTGCCTACTCGGCTACACCAGCACCACCAGCACCACTACTACCACTAGCGCGAAATGCAAACATTCTGGCCATTCTTCTATTTAAAGGCGACAGGCAGGCCACGGTGCATGGTGTCGAACCGAGCCAAGCCGAGGTACTGCTAGTACCATGATTGTGCGATAAGACTCACTGGCTGCGTGTGTAGAGAAGAAGCTTCATCAGCCACCAGCTTCATCTTGCCGCCATTTATTTCTTCGTGACGCTACAGCCACCTGTTGTTGTTGCTGCTGCTGCTGGAGCTGCTGGTGTGATGGTAGTAGTACGCTGAAGTTATGTAATATCACAATCAGTGGCAGCATGGCACTCGGAGCTGGAATGCTTCAGTTGGTAATAGGCGCTAAGTAGGACAGTTCATCCTCACACGTCTACTCTTTTACTCCGCCGATGCCCGGAACCGTGGAAAGGAATGGTTTCCAGACTTGGATCTCGCAGGTTATAAGATATTCCGGTGGAAACCTAGCAGATGCTGTGTTGGGTTGGGTATTGATTTTCTCTGTACCTGTGGTGTTTCACCTGGCTACCACGTCAGAGCAGTTGCGCATCTTATCAGCCGCCCGGTGCGATAGTATCTTCATGTTCTCAGCTGCTCAGTTGGTGCTGGTCGCGAACGCGAATACTCGCTACCCAAACAGAACGCAACCGTATCGAAGCCGCTCACAAATGCTCAGATCGGATCGCCCCGGCCCCGGGGGTAGGTTTATCTTGGCATCGGTACAGATGCGAACCGATTAGGTTGATTAGTTTCACAACCCAATCAGAACACCGTCGTCGATGAGTCGGACGGACGGAATGGAAAGCGCACAGCTGGCATACTGGCCGTAACCAGCATCCTGTTGCTCTAATTGTTGCATTCCATTCTAACAGTAGTCGATGAGAGACAGAGAGAAGGAGAGATGCAGAAGTGGCTAACAAAGCGCTTTTGCGGTGGGATTCGTGCGTTTCATCAATCCTAATTGCCTCCCTTTTGCTAAGTGGCCTAGTGGATTCCAGATTGTTTGAATAAAGGGCTCAGCTTGCCAATTTGAAGAGAATTAATTCATTCTTTCATGCAAGATTCTAGATGATACTGTGTTTAACAAAACATTTTTGGATGTTGCTGGGAAAATTTAAATTAATGCCTACACTCCATATAAACGATAGAAGCTTGAAACCTTACCTTTACAATTGAATGTCTTTTTCTAGAATCATATCCATTCACCGGTCCATTCAAGTGGATCAATGGATTCATTTCCAATCTATCCACCTTTTTCATCCGCCAACTTCCATTCATTCCAACATAAAGACAGAACCTTTCTAAAAGGACGATTTAGTTGAAACCATATTTACCTTCCAGGTATTCCTCAAAAAGGAATCTTCATTTCGCATCCTTTTGTCCCCGATTAGAACGACGCAGCGACGCAACAAGAGCTTCCCTGATGAATAATGAATGAACGGTCAGATCGGCATCAGCACTCAACAGGCATGAAATGAAACAGACTTTGAAACCTGCTCGGAATAAAATTCCTAAAGACACTCAACAACAAGTTCTTTGATATACGAGATAGAGAGCCGCCTGGAGGGAGGATGCTGGCTAAACGCCAGGGAAAGCAGGAAAAGTCTTTTAATAATTCTAAAACGGCCCAGCAAGTAAAATGCCCCGTGGGCTGCTGTGCGGCCATCGCAAAGAAGTTCAAATGAATTCTCGGCCTCCGTTGTTTTTTTTTTTTTTTTTGCAAATACCTTTCTGAAAGGTTGCCCGGATCTAAAGTGTTCTAAAAGTGCTGCCAGATCCGAAGTACGGGACTCCATTCCACACCGCCCATAGCGTGGCCGCTCGAAGCCAGGTTCGAGTTCTTTGCCGGATTTCCCGGTTCAGTTTACACAATTAAAAAGGTGAAGGTTGCAATCCGGCCACCCTCTGTATTCGCCTTCACAGCGCCCAGCTGTTCGCGAAAAGCTCGCCGGAAGACTGGGACCCCACCCGATTCTTATCGACGGCCATGAATCCGAGAGACAAAGCGAACACGCTACAGGAAAGGAAGGAAGTATCCCGGGTTGCTGCTCCTCCTATCGCTTCTTACACGCCCGGGCGTGTACGTCTCGCTGGCGATGTAAACACCCGTGGTCGTGCTCTGACGTAGATAGTAATCTGCGGTGTACGAGCGCTCGGTACGGCACACGCTACGACCGAAGTCGAAGTCGAACTTATGGTTTGCCTTTAATTGCTTGTTAGCACGCGCGAAACGCCTGCGCGATCGCGGCACGTTGGTGCTGTAGGTGGGTCCGCGTATCCGCGACATCATGCACCACTACCGTATTTACCCTACGCGAGAAGCGGCTCTAGCGGCGTTCTCGCGGGCAACAGGCGCCAGTCGCCAGTCGCCGTCGTCACTGCTCCTGCTGCTGCTGCTGCAAGTGGAGTTTCTGGAGTCTCTCCAGCTCTTGGAAGGAACAGCAATCTAGTGTTTTGCTTTGCAGCAACAGCAGCAGCCTCCCGTGACATCCTTATTAGCCATGGCCCATTTCGCCGGTCACGTTCCTGATGGGCGACAGCCTTTCAGCCTGGCCGGGTCCGCCTGGTTCCGCTTGCTGCACAATGCTGCTTTTGCCATCTTTTCGTGCTTCTGTTTGCCTTCCATTGTCAAGCTAGCTTGTCAGCCGCTCGTCAACGCTGGCTTAGAACGAGGGCTTCCAGCGTTGCCAGCTGCGGTTGGTAGACGGCGCCAGGACGCCGTATTCTCCACGGTGCCCGGCACACGGTGGATGAGCATTCCGTTATGGCTGAACGGACGGACCGAGTGCGTTCGCTAAAGGCGCGCTTTTCGCGTTTTTCGGCTGATTGACGTTGCACGAGCTATTATGATTCAATTAACGGAAGAGCCCTCGGTCTAAAGATAGCACACGATCTTTATGGGATCTGCTAGTCGTTTAATCTCGTCGGATATGGTCTTCTTGGTGCGCTGCATTCTGGCGCGGTAGACATTTTAGAGCATTTTAAAGCAATTCATTTCATTAGGAAAAGTGGGACCGTTATCTTTTAAATGTTAAGACATCACGATGGAATGTTTGTTGGCCTGTTTGGAATGTTTAATCTCGCGAAACGTTACCCAATTAAGGCGTTTCAAAGTGAACACTTGCTCATCAACTGCAACCACAACACCTATAGCTATAAAAGCGAGTAATTGAAGTAGAAACATAAAATGCAGCTATACAAAGTCTTCGAAACAACCTGTTTTGCAACACTCGAGCACGTGCTTGCCCGATAACATTATTACCCGGCATAAACGCATACGATCCGATGATGGCCGGATCATAAAACCATTCCCACAGCAACGCACGGCTCTTTGGCTTTGATGTGAGCCGCGCAACATGTGTGGTTCCGCAGCGCATTCAGTCCCCAAGCTGTCTAGAAGTGTTCAACAACGGCCAATGGACGGTGTCCTAATCCCTCCATCGCCGGCTGCTAATCAGCTAAACAAGTATCATTCTCTTTAGTGCGGCTACTTAGCCGGAGGGCTGTACCGGACTTGTGGCGTCCTTCAGATTGCGCATCGGTGGCTTCGGGTTCGGAATCTTTCGCAAATTGCACCCTCAACCACTCGAGGATGCCAAGCATGTGATTATCGGAGCGCTCGAAAAATCCAGAAGCTCTTCAACTCTTTCTAACGACCGAAATCCGGAGGCATCGTGTGGTTGTGTCTCGGGTGGTGCTGCACAATAGGGTACCAGGAATTTGTAAAACAGAAACCGAGAATTTCGACATCTCGGACGAAGTTTATTGTTCCGTGAAAACCATATCCATCTGCTGATTAATTTCGGTCCTACGGCTAGAAACTCAAACGATAATGTCGCAGGAATATGGACATTCCCCAACCGCACGGTCTAGTAAAGGTGATTTAATTTGTTAAGTTCACTCCAAAGTCCATCGTTTCAACCACAAACACACATTCATTCCTGCACAGTTAGACAATTTATCAAAGAAAATTCCTACCTTCAAAGGTGGTCACCTCCAAGGACCATAACCGGGCAAGACATTCCCCGGTGTTTTGGAATTCATCCAGCGCCAGCGATCCGAAGACTGCACCGCTACTGTGGGTTCCAAATATTTGAGCCAATTTGACCGCCGGTTCGCCTTGTTTCGGTTACCATGGCACCGGAAGAGAAATTTAGTTTTAGAGAAATGTACTCCAACCGGATGTAAGGGATCAAAGCAAGCACCGGAAATGCTGCCCTCCCATGGCAACCCATTTATGGAGTGCGGAATGGGCATGTACCGGACCATTATTGTTTCGCTCTGGATTATACTTCCGTTCTCTCCGGTGCACCGGGTGGCTCACCGCGATGGTACCAGTGTTACTATTCACCCTGGGCCACGCTGCAACTGCTGCACTCACTGTTGTCTTCATGCATTCCAGCACGAAGGTCGGTGCATGGTGAAGCCCCCGGGAGTGGAGGGGAATTCCTTTTTCCGCCAGTAGCACTCAAAGATTATGGCTGGGCTGGGGACTGCTGCTACCGAGGCTGTTGAAAAGTATGCTACATGCTGCAAAAGAAAATGGAACAAAAGTTGGAAGCATGAAAGCAGCAAATTCATCGCTCACCGTCCAGTGCAGTGCAGGTCGCGATAACATACTCGTAACCTCACGTGGCACGGTACAACCGGCATCCGTTTTATGTTACCCGGTTGCACATCGCATGATCCTGCTTGTGTGTGTGTATGTGTGTACGCTGCCATTGGTCGGTTGTTTGTGGCCACGATATCTGGTGCTGTTGGAATTTTCTTTCGCCAGTAATGTTGCTCGTTTTACGCTGTTTTCTGCTGACACCATGGCAGGTTCAGTAGCATAACTTTTGGTGAAACTTCTGGAAAATATTGTTTTACACATTTGAAACACAAGTTTATCAACGTTAATTATTGGAGAAAGGTGAAATTGCAACACAAGTTACTTTTAGCTTCGCATGCCTTCTACTTAGAACTTTGCAAATGCGTTTATCGACTGCATAACTCATAACCATTTTAATGGGACTGTGGTTATAGCTCTTTTCTGTGGCAACAAGTGTGTGTATGGTGCATAAGCGATACGCAGAGCTCTAGTAACTATGCAACGATTGTAGAGCATTAAAAGAAAGAGTTTTTTTCAATAAAAAAAATCAGAATCCTGAAAAAAAAACAAAATAACATAGCGCCCTCTGTCACCAATTTGTCGAAGCAAATCAACAATACGCCTTTCTGCCCGCAACTTTACCTCAATTACCCCTGAATATACTGACAGGTACCTACTAACATAATTTCAGGGGCATTTCAAAAACCTACCGAGAAAAGGGGTTGAAAAAGTTTATCAAAAAAAAACTATGCACTAATCCTTTTTGAGAGAAAGTTTGTGGCCAGTCGAATTAAAGTGAGCATAAACAACGAGCTGTTCAATAACATAAGGATTTGATCACCGCTCCCAGCACATAAGCAAACCTTATGCCTTGCCATAAGCTTCATCTTCTGCCACGCCGAAGTTGCTCTTGGTTCTACGAAAAACAAAACCAAAACTTTCCCCAATTCTTCCTCCGGAGCTCATCCCGTCAATCACAGGAGTAAACAGGCGAATGACGGGCAACCGCTGGAAATGATGATTTATTCACGCATTCGCTCACACACCTCCGTATCTCTTCAATCACGAACGCTTATCGGTGTTTAGGGCCCGGCTGGAAACACCATCTCGTCCTTTTACTTTGCTCAGAAGTTTATGTTGTATCGCAGTAAAGACAGGAGATGTGGTACCTTCCACCAAAGGATAACGAGTGCGCCATAAACTTTGCTGCTGCTGCTCTCGCCGTTGAAGGAGGTTTTTGTGGAAGAATTTCGAACATGGAGCTGGCCCAAAAAGAACAAAAACAGGGCATGTAAACTGTGGCCCAAACAGGCCGAGGTAACAATGCTTTTGATGCTACTACTCATCTTCACTGCTCAGCGGGAAGTCTTCGAGTCGATTATTGACAGAGTTAAGCTCTTAAAAGTTTGCGCGATAAATGAATTTGTGCGCCGGAGCCCTTTGCGAACTCGCGAACCGTACATCCGAGGGATGAATTTTTAAACCGGACAGCTGTTGTTGCCGAGAGAGTTTTGATTGGAATTCCATTAATGCAAACCACTTTGTGCGAAATCTGTTCTCAAGTTATTTTGCTTTTCATCCTCACGGATGAAATGTGGTCCTTGCAACCGGGCCAACTAAAACAAGGCGGATGGAAACCAATCCGATCTCCATGGACGTTGTCATACATTTTCGACCTCAAATTAAATTCCAAACACTCTGCCCTAGACATTGCACTGAAGAGCATGTCCGAAGAAAAAAAGCGTACCAGGCGCTTCCGTTTACAGAGCTCTTCAGGACCGGCCAGTCAATCCATACACTTTCGTCGATAACCAAGGGCCGAACGGTCGGAACGAGGCGTCCGATAATTCTTGTTCGAGGAAGATAAAAATAAATCCTCATCCTGTCGGTGAACCACTTTCCGGGGGAGGGTCGCATCAGAGGAAGAGGAGGAGGAATTACTCGGGGTTACATCCGGTGCTGAACCGGTACCGGTGGGTTCAGACGGATCGATAGGACGATATTATGATACCAACATCCGTTCGTCCGTCCGTCCGTCCGCCTATGGTAAGCAGTGCAGGTCATACGAACATGTAATAGAGAGCGAAGAGCAGATGGTTTATCGAGTTGTTTCGCTCGTAGTGAAGTAGACACTACCATTACATGGTGCCGAGGTATTCAGGTTTTTTTTTTTCACCAGAGAAGAGAGATATCCAAATGTTGGATTGGCCTCGTTTTTATGGACCGCTTATCTTGCTACCAGCGTGGTTGTGGCTTACGTGGCATGGAAGTAATGCCATAATTGAAGAACTAATTTCCAAATTCCTCGTTCGATCGATCGATCGATCGGTGGTCGCACACCAAAGCTCAAATAGACCAGTGGAAAAAGTGGTCAAAACCCGAGTAACCGGAACGCTGCACCGCACCGTAATGCATTCTCGGCTTCTCGGAACTACCTTTTAGAGTGCATTTCCAACAACGCGACCGGCCGGCCGGCCGGTCGGCGATCTGTGTACATCCAATTTCCATTAAAAAGTTTAAGCTGCTCCCGTTTCCCGTGCACTTCACGGGAGTAATAAAATCGAATGGGCCTTCGTCGTTGACGGAGAAGGCGAAGACCAAATGGTTACAAGGGCCACTCCGAGAACGGCGGAAACCAGGCGGAAAAATGGATAATGGGTCTGTCTGAGAAGATGGACAGCAGCAACAAACATGTTGGGGCGGAGGCGGCGAAGCACTTGAAGCGAAGATGATGAATTCTTCTCGTTTCGCGTTCTCGCTGGGGCTGGAGGAAAATCTCTGACTCATGCCCGGTGGTGTTTGTCCTTGAGTCTTGAATCGTTTATGCGCTCCTGTTCTGTCTTTCTCTCCACTTTTCCAAACTATCGAGACTCTGAGGTCTCGAGGTGGTCCGGTAGCTGATGGAATAGGAAGAAGTGGCTAATGTGAGATGGATAAAGTTGCTAATTGCAGAATTTAGCGGTCATTAGTGATTGTAATTAGCTTTCAGCGTGAGATCCGTGAGTGTGGCTAGCTACTCGTGTACCGCGGTGTTCGCTCCGTTCAGTCGAAGGCCGCAGGGCGCACGTGACACGCTGACGACAGCCTAGCGGATAGTCATCTTTAGCTCGTCTCATCATCAGCAGCCGCAACCGGAGCAACAGCAGCAGCAGCAGGTGGATGTCGAATAATTGAGTTAGACAAATGTGTCAATTCGGTCGGTGACGATTTCATTTCGTTTCCAAGTGTTTTACTGCGATTGCGAGCCGGAAGGTGGAACGAATCGCGTTGGTGTTAACAGCTTAACTCATCGGTGCTGACTCATGGCCGCGGGAGAATCCTCGAGTGCCTATGGATTTATGACGATAGAGCTACTTTCGCACAACTGCCAAAGTGTTAATCGCTTCCATTTACATCTTTGTTTCGTAGTTTGCTCCTTCACCTCTTGAAAGTTGGTTATCAGCTTGCAAGTTAATTCAATTAAGAGTTTGATCTATTTAACTTCGCCTCATTCGTGTTCTTTTGACAAGCAATTGTTTATTAGTCTTTTGAAATTGTTTCCTACCTGAATAAACTCCTCGATTAATTAATCGATCCTTTTCCGATTTTTTTTTGCATAGAAGAGGGGATAATTAATCCTTTTCAAAAGTTTTAATTAAGTACTTTTCATTATACATTTCAAGGTCACGACCTTTGGGAACGTATTTTTAATCAAATCATGTCTGTTGTATTGATTCTTGGGAATCCTTTCACCACTACGGGATGATCACTAATCTGTTCTCAAAATCATTCATTATCTATTGACTCGTTTCAATTACTTTAGGGAAAACATTCCTGCTCGCCTTACCCAAACGCACCTTCAAAAGAGCATAAAACAAAAGCTTGGGTCACTTTCAAAAAGGTGAAGGGATCTGAAAAGCTTTTTCCAGCCCAATGAATTCACAAAAACGGACAGCAAGCGGACCGCCGCCGGGAACAGTCGGTCACTTCCGGGGTATAATCGAGCGAGGGAAAATTATCGCTCCCCGACAGCCAGCTTGGTGTAAGTCAATCGATTTTCATTCCACTCGCAAACCCATTCAAGTTCAGCCTCAACCCTCAACCGTCGAGCTCGGGAAAACTTTGCCCCGGGACGAAAATCTTATCTACCGCCCACCAGCTGGACAGCTGCCGGACCGTTGCTGTCGCACTGTTTGTCGGCGCGAATTAGCGAACAGAATTATGGGGTTTTCCGGTGGCACCTTTGTCTGGTCCGGATAGCAACACTCCGAGGTCCCGAGGTTCAATTCAACGGCGCTCGAGATTGCAATTAAAATCATTAAAACAATTCCGCATCTCTTTCGCTCGCGATGCTGCGTTCCCAAGCAAACCTGGGCTCCGATTTCCGATTGTAAGTCGGTGGATCGATTAAAACTCGACCCAGGTAGTGATTACCCGATTGGCCAAGTGTTTAAATCCACTCACCTGTGGTACACGATCAAGCGCGGAATCACGTTAAGCTAAACTGTGGATCATGCAATTATCGTCCATTTTTTCCTCGTTTTCGCTCACGTTAAACAAACCGCTTTTGAGCCTTATTTATCGGCGATTAGTTTGATTGGGGCCCGTAGTTATCAACATGCGACCGCATTTCTGGACCTTTTTCCATCGAAAGCAAACGATTTTAGTAAAAGTTTAGCTGAGCTGCGTTGATTTTAAAATACATAACCAGCTATTACATTTGCAAACAAAAGCACTGACGCCGTAACGTACGTAGATGCTCCAACCGACCGAATACCAGGGCAATGCAAAGCCTTCCACAAACCGCAATGCAGACGGAGACGATAAGCGGAAGAAGCATATCCAACGCGGCTTCACCGCAAACCCGGAGAGTTTTCGCTGCTGCAGCTGATGGCGGTTGAGCGTTGTTGTTGGCGAATCCATCGGTCAGTTACATTACCCTTGCCAGTCGGGTTGATGCTGTCATCATTTCTTTCGTTCTAATCATGCCGATCAGGCTCTCGAGGCCTGGTGATGGGATGTTTCATGACGGACTTTGGGGGACAGGGGAATTATTATGCTGCATATACATATTTACAAGAAGTGCCCGGTTTTGAAGCGATTCTAAACTAATTTCTGTTCGGTTATTTATCCGATAAGTGATAAGTGATACAGAAAATAATATCTTCTCGGTAATTTTGTGATTTCAAACCAATTGATGTAATCAAAATTGAAGCTTCATTGGCATTTGTAATGTATTTGGTCTGTTCTACCTTCCTAATTGGCAACGGTGAAAGAAAATTTAAAAAAATAACCTGTCACTTTCGCTCAATTACTTATGTTTCTATTGCAGCATTAAGCATTGCTCGCGATCAAAGAGACGAAAGCTTTAAATGCTTTAACTCGACCGTTTAGCTGGAAAGATTCACCTTCTTATGCTTCTCACACACCATCACCAAAGTCGTCCTCAAGACGAACATTATACGGGTTCAAAGTTCATGCGAAGAGAGAGAGAAAGACAGAGAAAGAGCGAGATTTGTGGAAAAGCAACGGCTGGAAAATGGAAAACAAAAACCGAGAAACCCCCATCACCGCGTCCACAACGCCACCAACGCCAGTGGCCGGTGATGGAGACATCAGGAGAAAACCGGCGAAACAACAATGGGAGAAAAGTCGTAATTCCTGTTAAAATCCACCTCCTCCCCCCCAGGAGCCCACGGCAGTGGGTGGCGGGTGCGCAAAATGATGCGTGAGAATTCATGCTTCTTTTGCTTTCGCTTTCGATTTCGTTACCCTTTTTCTTACACGATGATGATACCTTCTCCTCGCCCTTCGACACCGAACTTGTCCACCTCTTCACTCACCTTTCACCTTCATCGAGCTTCTGGTGTCTGCGGGATCCACCTCCTCCCCCCTTCCTTACACAATGATAACGCACTCGGTGGAGAGAGAAGAAGAAAAAAATGCAGAAATAGCGACAACCACGCCAGCATTCACATTCAATTGAATTTAATACTTTTGTTTCGTTTCTTTATTTTCATTTCATTCTTTGTTTCGCACTACGCAAAGATGCGTTTTCCACACCCACCCCCTCCCTCCCCCTTCCCTTTTCCTCCTACAGCGGCTTTCTCACTCAGTCGACCACACGACACTCGCCAGCAGCCCTGTCAAACATTTTCTCACGATCACTTTGTTTACAATTTTCCACCGGTTCCTGCGGTGCGCCGTGCCTGTCAACGGCGAGTTCGTTGACGCATTCCGGTGGTTGCTTCGATCAACAACCTCCGATCTCCCTCTCTCACACTGCAGCTGTCGGTATCGCTAGTTTTCCATCAGATCTAGCATGCGTGAGTCGCTGATTAGTATGCATGAGGGCGCCGTGGTTCAACCTGAACCTTACCTGATTGCCACTCTTCTGTCTCTCTGTGTCTCTCTACGTATGATTCCGATTCGATTAGATGTAATGCTGTACAGGTTGGGCTAAAAGCTAACGACTCGCTAACGCAACGTTTAAATTACATTTTCTGTCTTTTAAATAAACTCTCTTTCACACAAACACGCACACATACACACACACACTCAGTCACACTAACACTGCCAGTCTGTTGGTTTCCTATGATTCCACAAATTTCCCGCATTTTCCTTCAGCAAACGCTGCAGCTTTTCGTCCATTTTCCACCACAATGTTACCGCTCCCGGTAGACAAATAATTATAAACAATATTTATAGAGATAATATACAACTTCCCAACAGCTCAAGTTACTGTGCGCAACTCCACAGGGGGTCCATCTAAACATTCACGTTTAGATTTTAATAAATTTTGCGTCTAGCTTTCGCGCCTGCTTTCTATCTTGGGAAGTTTTCACACCGCACGTTGAACCATTTTAGAGCCCGAATTTTCCCAGAGCCACCCAAAATGTGTGCGCACGTAATAGTGCCTTTCTTCTTCCGCTAGATTTTTGACCAACCGTACACCCGGACTGAGCCGAACGCGCGCACAGGTCGCGTGATCTTCGCTTAATTAGCCTCTCCAGCGCACTTTTATTCCAATTGATCAAAACGTTCGATGGGGGGGGATGTTTAATTTTTTGTTTCTCTCTAATGGCGCATCATCGTGGCCTTTTCCTTGGCCCTGTCAATTAATCATTTGTGGACGATGACCTGCGCTGTGCTGCTAACGAGATGAATCCAAGCGACGC
>NC_064875.1:63792041-63827041 GCF_943734745.1 Anopheles darlingi
GTTGTCGGTGAGATCTTCAGCCGAGTCGTGCTCACATTAACGGCCTGCAGCGTGTTGTACTTTGGTTTGGCGTACTTCGAAAGTGCCACCAACGGTGGCCGCGTAATCTCACCCGACTCATCCGGTACCGGAGTCGTGGTCGTGTGCCGCTCATAACCCGATCTGACGCTCGTTAAACTACTCAACCCTGCGATCGGTGGCAGCGGAGTCATCTTCGGAATACGCACCGTGAACGGTTTCGAATCCTTCGAAATCTCGACCGGACGTACCTTCTTCACTTTGACCGGTTTTGCCACACCAGCCGACGGGGTCGGTTGCCACCGGAACGGTTGCGTCGTTTCCTTCTGCAGAATTTCCCGCAGATGGGCCGTCGATTGGAAGTACTTGACGGAATCGTTCTCGACGAACCGTTGCTTCGGTTTCGCCGGCTGATCGATCGAGTTCCCGTTCGGTGTCGTACCGGTCGTGTGCTTTGACGTCACGATACTCGATTCCTCCTGCGCATGATAATCCAGCTCCTGGTCGAGACGGTTCTCTTCCGGACCGTGCGGTCGGAAGGGTTCCGGTTTCTTGTACGTCTGGTACGGTATGATGATTTGGATTTGCTTTGGCTTCTTCGTGGACATTAAACTCTGGTAACCACCGAAGGCAGCGGTTAATGAGGACGGTAACGACGTTGTGGTTGTGCTAGCTACTGTCGTTGTACGATATCGACTTCCTTGCCCGTTGGCGCTGTGCGGTATGGTATCATCCGCCATTGCCAGTTCCGACTCCGGATCATCGATTGGCTTCTGGAACTCCATCGGTAAGTTTGGTCCGATGCGGAACGGTTCCGAGTAGATATCGCTAGCCGATGGGTACCTTACCGTACTGGTGGACGCTGCCGGTGTGGCCTTTGTCGTGGTCGTTGCCATCGTTGTGCTGACTGTCGGTGGTCCCAGTGTGGGCTGATGAGCTGAACCTTCTTCCTCACTCAACTGATTATTGACCGTCACAATCGGTGGATTCGTCTGTAGATTGGCCGAGTAGATGATCTGCACACCATTCCCTAGATCCGCCGATGGCATCGGCGGTGGATGAGTTGAAGAATATCCTTCCGGTTGATTGTACCGTTCCGGTCGCATCGTTGTCGTTGACCCGTAGTAGCGTGTCTGAGGCACAATGCTCGACACCTCGATCGTCGTCCGGATGACAGACGAAGATCCATTGCGTTCATCCTCATCGGACTCGTAATCCGAATCATCCGCTACCTTGTGCGGGGATCGTGGAGGATTTTTAGAATCCCCGGGAGGAGCATGAGCACCACTACTTCCATTACTGCTCGCTGCCACCTTTGCACGCTTCTCGGAAGCCTCCGGTTTAGAGTCTTCCCCATTCGTATACGATACCGTGGTGTAAATAGAGGAAGATGCGGACGAAGCGAACTGTTCCACATCATCCGGAATCCGCGATTCGTTCGTCTTCGTCTTCGGTTGGTGTGGATAGCGGATGTAACTGTTCGACATTGACTTGGAGGATTGTGGGTAACCGTGGCCAAGTTCTAGGATCGGCTCTACCGGACGGTAGGGTCGATAGTACTTGTACGGATCACTGTGGAAGGAACCGGCCGTATAGAGCGGTGGTATCGGTGTAGCGCTCAGATTAGGCAACGGTATCGGTGCCAACGGTTTACCCTCGTTCTGTATCGGTAGCAGCTTAGCTGGCAGTGCGTACTCCTTGTTCGTGAAGTAGGAAGCCGATACCTGGCGCAGCGTGATCGGTTGTAGCGTTGATGTCGGTGCATCCGGTGCTCGAGTGATAAAATGTGCCGCTACCGGAGAGACCGGAGCCGGCGCAGGTGGCGGTGTCGTTGTTTGAAGATTTTGCAACTGTTGCTGCAGTTGTTGCTGTTGAAGCTGCAGCTGCTGGAGTTGAAGGTGTTGTAGTTGATTTTGTTGTTGCTGCAACTGTAACTGGATCAACTGTTGTGCTTGTGGTGCCGCCGTAATGATCGCCGGTTCTTGCTGTGCTCCCGAGTATGGATTCACCGATTGTACGTGTCCTTTCGGAGCGACTTGAATCTTGATTGGCGGTACACCACCTCCGGCACCACTGCCACTTGGAATACTGGGAGGTGGAGGCCTTGGAGGGGCTGGAGGAGCTCCGGCAGCAACTGGATACTCCGGTGGTGCCGCGATCGGTACCCATGGAACATTGTTGCATGGATGATAGGGCACTTCGGCCCCCGGTCCGGTCGGTGGTCTGATTGTTGTTGGTTCTGGATCACGGAACGCTACGGCCGCTGGTACAATGTGTTGCTGTAGCGTCGAGGGTACGAACGGTTGATGGCCAACACCAACGGCCGCGACTGCCGTATGGTAAGTGGAACCACTCTCGAGGATTGGAGCACTCGGTTGGAATCCTGCGATTGCGAGCTTTGGTGGTGTGGCCGGTGGTGTGTGCACCTGTGGCGTCAGTTGCGTTGCTCGACTACCGTTACGGAAGTGGAACGGATAGGGAAATGGTTGCTGTTGCAGCGGTTGCTGGAGCTGAGGTTGTTGGAATGGTTGTGGTTGGTATGGATATGGTTGTAGCTGTGCCTGCTGATGCTGCAGGAGCTGGTGCTGCTGCTGAAACTGTTGCTGCTGTTGCTGATACTGCAGCTGTTGTTGGGTCTGCACCGAAGGTGTGGGCTGCGGTATTCCCGGTTGCTGCTGTTGCTGCTGACCGCCGTTGTACTGGCCCGGTTGCCGCTGAGGCGTGTGTCGCTCGTCGCTATCATCGCCTAGGAAGGAAAACCAGCTAGAGATACGCTGGAAGAAGCTAGGTACGGCCGTAGATCCGGCTGTTCCTGCGGCTGCTGCTGCTCCTGCTGCTGGTCGAAAGCGTGCAGGAGGATAGGTACGCGGTTGTTGCTGCTGCTGCTGCTGCGATTGGTGTTGTTGGAGGTTGTTGTTGTTCGCTCCACCTCCGGCTCCACTAAAATCATTTGGACCGAGTTGCTGCTGCGGTTGCTGGTAGTTCGGTTCGCTGAAGCTAGGTACTGTGGCGCAGCTCAGCAGTAGCGTCACTAGCCACAGTTTTGAGATTTGCTGAAATGAATAAAAGAAAGATAGAGAAGTATTATAGTTAAATGCAGGTTCGATTTATGGCCTTAAGCATACTTCGATCAAATTAAAAATTATAAAATTATTAAATTGTGCAAGCTGTCGGTGGCAGTAGCAGTATGAGAAGAATTAGATGGCCTTGAATGCTCACATACAATCGTAGTGAACTATGAATGATGAAATTTCTAAGTGCGAAGCATTTTTTAGATTATTGATACTTCCAACGAAAAATAAATTCGTTACCCCATTTAAAATGCATTAAATGAATTTTTTACTGTTATCGTGTATGTTGTTGTCGTTCCAAACGCATGTACGATGTTTTATTAACCATTTTCTTGATACCACCCAACCACCCCCACAACGAATTGCGAAAAACCAAACACACTAATTGATACATAAGGCTCTTCCACTTTCACATGCCATGGGGATTTAACGAGTGTAAAAACACGCCGCTTTTGGATGCATTAATCCCAGCAGGCTTGAAACCGTGAAATCACCAGCAGCAACCGCATCATCGCGAACCCACCGAGTCAATTTGGCTTCATGGTATTGACAATTTATTGTCGTTTTTTTTTCTGCGCTCTCTCTCTCCCTCTCTCCCGTGCGCGTTATTAATCTTTGCAATCAACTGTAACCACACGAACCGAACCGACTCCTCGCCATTCCGCCGCGACGCTACACGAGGTCGTTCGCTTGGATTAATGTGACAAAAAAAAGGGAAAACGATCTTTACCGAGATGGCATCATCACCGGAGCCGTGGCGAAAGGGGTGAGGAAGGTTGGGAAGGGTGGCGAGAAAAAAAGAGGTGAAAATTATTTGCAGAATAAGTGTCCACATCAACCAGTGGCCGGAGGGCTTCGCGCCCTAATTGCCTTCCGAACATTAGAGTTGTGCCTCCCTCGAGGGGTGCGAGCCGCTTTCTACGTGGCAATTATCGAAAATTAACCAATCGTGGAGGCCTCTGGGACCCCAACGGAGGGCACACAGAGAAGCAAGAAAAGCGGGGGGTTAATTTCATTCGCGAACGCGACATAGACGAACACACACCAGCCCCAAAAAAAAAACATTACATTATCGGCTCCAAACAAAAGGAGGGGCTCCGATCGCGCGAAGGCATTTTCTTTCCACCGATAAGCGATTTTCAGTGGCTTGAAGGCTCTGCATTCACTCCAAGATACGATACGCTTCCGCCCTCGGAAAACCGGAAATGGTCAGTTTGTGGCCAGGCGCTCGGATCGGAAAGCGATCTCGCGATCAAAACAAAATCCCACGATGATGATGGTGATGCGTCAGCCGAATCGGATGATGATCGTGCGGTGATGGTGCGCAACAATCATCAAATTACGCGCTCGCACGCGAAAGATGCGCTCGCACTCTTAGGCAACTTCCGGTTATGCGCGGCGCAGGTTGTGCGATTTCGTGTCTGTATGGCGCAGGTTGTCCGGTACCGAAAGTGGTAGTAATGAAGCGAGAAGCCACCGAATTGCGACGGTAAAAGTGCGCCGCTGATGCTGTGGCCGAACCGGTTGCGTAAATCCTGACGAGGGGACGCCGCCCTCTGTCCCTGAGTCCGCCACTTTCTCGCCCAAAAGTGACTCGGAGGAGTACATGTTCCCGGTGTAGGTACGCCCGGTGTTGCGCACACCTTGGGGTTTCCATTGTTTCCTCCCCGTCCCGGTGTGCGACCGCTCGTTGGCACGCACCCGCCACAAAGGTTTGCTGCGAACAATCGGCAACGCCGACGGTAATCGGCGAAAGGTTTTATGATTTTCCATGTTTTATCGCGAGTGCCAACGGAGAGAGAGAGAGTGAGAGAAGGAGAGATTTTTGGCTTTCTCCAGAAAGGGGCGCAAGATCACGACATTGACCGGTGGGACAGCCGGATTACCATGGGACGCACTCCCATCTCCGCATCCGCAGCATTCGTCAGTCTTCCAAGCACGTTTTGATGTGTCTCTCTGTTTTATGCTTTGGAGGAGAAAGAAGAAGACGTGATCGTGCAGCAGACATGCGGAGATACGGATGAAGATCAAAGCAAGATCAAGATCATCGTCGCAGTACGCAGTACATCGAGGAGACAAGCAAGCGTGAGTCGCTTGCTATGATGATCTGGAAGGCGAAATGTCACAAAGTGATGCGATAATATTTTTTGTATTCGTATCTTCTCCAATTTTTCTCCAAGATCGTCATAAAGTGAACCTTTTAAGAACAGAAAGGTCATCTTCAGTATCCTCAGATATACTTCTTGGAATACGAAGAAATTCCTCTTAAAACTTAATGTAAAAACCGCAAACCTCATCGCTCCTAGTCGTCTGGCACCGCAATGTACCTGAAGATGGGACGCGGATTGTACTGGCATCCTCTCAAAACAGAACAGCAGCACCGGAATGCTTCTGCGCTGTTGTTCCTTTTACCTGATAACGCAAAAGACGTCCCCTGTACTGTTAATGCTGTTTGAACAGGACCTCAATTTAGAGCATCGCTATCCCCATCCCGAGGAAGACGAACCAAGAAGTAAAACCGCCTTTTTACCGGGACCAACAAAGTGGTGAAAGAGATGATCTCCCTCATCAAACCCTCACACAGCGAACGAGCGTGACGTGCACATGAGATCTGCGAGCGAAAGATAATAATGCCCCAGACAGGATTCACACTGAGCCAACAAGAAGACAACTCTGGTGCTGGGTCCTCACAAGAAGCAGCAGCTTCAGGGAACCCCATCGCCATCGCTAGTGAAAGTGTTGTTTTAAGAAAAATTATGTTTCCAACTCATTTGCGCGCGTCTTTTCGGGTGGTTTACATTTAATGCCAGACAGCGCACGGCGGCACGGATAAGACTGGAACGCTCGGTCGCCTCGGTTGTGTTTAAAACGAGTTTTTGCGTTGCCGGAATTTTTGGTGCTTGCCGCTCATGTTTTCTTCCAAAAACCGGAACTGGATCCGTTTTGCAGATTTTTTTTTTTTCGAAACATAAACAGGTATCGCCCACCATGGGGTCGGTGTTTTACTGGGACCGGGACTGTGCGAGCGTCTTCCGCGAGTGACAGCAAACGATAAGAAATGGCGAAACAAAAAACGAATTCGGTGCCACCTTGACTTGATGATCCCAGGGAATCGAATCGCAATCGAGACGGCTGACGTCTGCCGGCCCCACGGAATGAATAAAACATATCAAACAGCATACCGGTCTGATGACAAAAGTCCTGACAAATACCTGTCATCATCGTCATCATCATCATCATCATCAATAAGGAAGCCCCATCATAGATGCGGCAAAACAGCATCCGCAAACTAACGGTGTCACTTGGGAAATCGAGACCATCGAGGTTTGGGTTTTGAATATTTGAAATTCAAATGTCACGTGCCGTGCTCGAACCGGAAGAAGTCGATTTCGGAGTGAGACGAGAGGAACATTATCGATATTCGGCGGATTGGCGGACCCGGTTTTTCGCGAAACGAAATTCCATCTCCATCTGATACGATTCGATTCGATTCGGTAAAAGTGTGCCACATTCCGATGGTGACGATGTGGTGTGAGGCCTTTTGACATTTACCGTATTCGTTTCCGCTTTATCGCGTTGACAGATGTAGAAAACAAGAAAAAAAAACATACTAAAGCGTCACTGAAAACACCTCCTAATTACACAAACAACAGCAACATTGTTACATGGTGTTGCTGGTTGCAGTGCATCAACATAAATCACTCCTTGAACCGCACCTGAGCGATGCTAACGATACGGAACCGTCCGGAACGCTCTTCGTGCGACCACTTACTGACTCGTTAGTAATTGATTAACTGATTAGCTCCAGCGTGTCTCGCGCATTCATCACTCGCTTCAGACGGTGGCGTGCAACTCCAATCGACCGGAACGCTTGACACACAGAGAGCGCGAGCCACTGGACCAGTTACCCTTCCTGCCTGTCCTCCTCATCGTAATATGACAAAGTTGATGCATATAATCGTCTGACACCGACGCCCATTTATCATCGTACGCGGTGTTGGCACGACCAGTCCGGTGGCGCAAAATTGTAGCAACCCAGCCCAGGGGATGACGTGGTTGGTGGACGCCACCTTTTATCGCAAACAGCTATCAGGCTCGCCATTCACAAGGCCGACATTTTGTGTTTAATATTTTTCCTGCGCTTCTCCTTTTCTCTAAACTTTCGCGCGTCCTCCAACGAGTTGGAGCTCGTTGCGTTCCGTTTGATTAATGGATAAAGTTTGGAAGGCTCCGGCAAGCAGCGCGCGGGTGAGCCCAGAGATGATAAGGAGGTTGATGATTTGCTGGAGCCCGCGCACAGATCCCAGCATAATCCCGAGGACGGGGAAATGGATGGGAATGGACTGGACTGGTTAACAATCGAAATGAAAGTAATTTCGTCGGGAAGACGGTCGACCAACCGGACCTCCTCTAACGCTAAAAATGGCGTCCGGGGGAAAACAATTGCTCGGAGAGATAATAAATCGATTCGCACTGTCCGGTCTGCACACCAAGGAGAGTCAGAAAGAGAGGGAGAGAGAAAGAGCCTCTAATCTTTTAATGGAAATGAGGGCTCCCCGTTAGATACCGTTTTCGAGGTAATTTGGACATTATTAATGGCTTTCAACGACAGATTTCGGTGACATTTGCTCCCACGACGGCCCGTTGCTGTCAACTGTTTTACACTTTTCTTACGGAACGTGCGACTTGGTTGGCCTTTAACCTTTCTCTCGGCGTACTGGAACTAAGCCGTATTAGACTTCATCCGTAACTAAATTAGTTACTCCGCTGTTCGTTGCTTTCAACGCAAGCGCTCACTCATCGAAAGTCATAATTCATCGCATTCCAATTGCATTCGATTGCGAAAAGGGAAAACATAACAAAAGAAAGACAACCAGTGTAAACAGTCGTAACGGTCACAAAACGCTCGCAAAAAAAAAGAACGAAGGTGTCATAAACCACCAGAGTGCCCTCCGTGGTGTGCCCTCTGACCACCAAGATGCCGTGCGCAACCAATAAATGCAAATGAGTTGTTTGCCCAATACGACGCCAATGCCCATCGTTGGACGCGTCGGAGTCGAGTCGTGGTAGAGGCCACCCCTGGGGCAGAGGGGTAAAAGGTCTCGTGTGCAAACAGAACAGAAAGAGTAGAAAAAACGAGACGAGACCCGGTGCTGGACTCGGGACTGCGGGCTCTGAAGTGTAAATTCCTTGGTTCCGGTTGTGCCAAATCAAATAGAAAAAAAGGGAAAAATGGAAAACGGGGAACTGCATACCAACTGTCTTACTAGCCGCTGGCCCCGGACATTGTTGTTTGGCTTGTCTGGTTCCACACCACCACCACACGTGACCTGGAAGCCATTTCATTGGGATCGGCCGAACGTAAAGACGTAAACCAATTTGCCACTAGCGCTGCTCTATGCTCAAAGAAGCAATTATGGGGTCGTCCGTCTCGTCTGCTTCAGCGGTTCTTGTTCGACCGATTATTTGCATAAACGCTACATTGCTGTTGGGAAAATACATTAAATTCTTCCTTCGTACCCCCTCCAACCTTTTCTTGATCTCTCGGCTTTTCGCGAAATTACCACCAATGCCACCGGAAACGGAACGAGCTCCGTGGGTGGCGGTCTCGAGCATGGCACACATAACGAGACCCACACCGTGCGGCGCATAACCAGGTGGTATTTATGCTAAAACCATACTCTGCCCTGCCCCTTCAGATGGCAGATTTATGCAATCGACGCCAATCGATCGTCACGAGCACAAGGAAACTTGTTGAACCACACCGGAGCCTTTTCCAAGTTAAAACCCCCCGGCGGGGGGGGGGGGGGGCCGAGACTTGCAAAAGACAAAGAGATCTTCCTGCTCCAGAGATGCACGAAAAGGGGCAGAACGTCAGTGCCTCGAGGGCGCGTTTGCATCGCGCTGAAGAGGAAGTGAACTACAGCTTCGTCTCTCGATTGTGTCTGACGTAGGCCAGCGCTAATCTCTTATGCTTTCGGCTGCAAAGACGCAGACGGTACTATGGGTCGATGAGGTAACATTGGCAGCGCGCGATGCATTATAACTCTTCTTCGATAACACCATTTTCAACGGCAGCCTCATTACAGGTCCTCTACAATCTTGTGGAGGAGTTCAGAAGAGGCTTCAGCATCTCTTACGCTCTCTCTCTCTCTCGTGTTGATATTAGGCTACTTACAGATTAGTGCTTCTGCTGGCAATTGGTAGCAGCCGCAGCGGTACGTCGTTAATTTGCTCAAACGCACTACTCGGTATCGTGTGCTCACGCGGTTCGCGAACATCGAGTGCAATGTAATTGTGCATTCGACTTCGAGACTCGAGGAATTACAAAGAGGCACTGAAGGCATTGAATAATATGCCCCAGACCGCTCCGGTGCTCTGGTTGTGGGTTTTAATTGATTCGATCGTTTCGGTGCGAATGAGGATCATTGTTTGTTTGCTTGCTCCGCATGATGTAAGGCTCTCTTGGTGTACCGTCGCGCTCCATTTGCGCTCCAAGAATCTCGGGGCACTCGGTTCGGTAATCCTCAACCTTTGGCATCACCACCATGGCAACCGCGCAATCATTGTGCAAGTTCAAACAACGGGGAGCAGCGCCATCGGCCGCAAATTGATTTTCTATCTTGAGGCCTCGCGAGGATGACGCACATCTTGGAATGTGACCTCGTTTGGTGCCGTGTGCGTGAAGTAATGCGCAGGTCGCAGCGTTTGCATCAAAGTGGTTTGCACTCAGTGGTGGGATCCAAATGATTGACCAAAATTGCAAACCAGCACCACAAATACTACCCCCATTGCAACTCATCAGCTGGTTCATTCATTATGCAAAGTTTGATAAGTGTTATTTGAGGCTGACCCGCTCCATCAGGTGATCAATCTAGAGCGAGCAAATATGGCGGTGTGTGCGCGGCAGGATGATGAGGGCACACGCAAGTTCACACAGTGAACGTCGGCCATAGCAGCTGCTCCCTCGGATGTTAAGTCATCGATAAGGAGTTACAAAACATCGAGATGATGTTCCTTTAACTAGTTTTTAGTCATAACAGAATACTTTTAATGCCCTTTCTTTCGCTTTAAACCAGGAAAACAAAAAGCTAAAAATTCAAATACATCATTCGATAATGATTGTTACTGATAGTAATAAAAAACAAACACTACCTTTGGGTTGGTTTTTTGCTTAGTTTTGGTTCAGTTTTTAATGTGTGTTCCTGACTCACGAGTCCAGCTATTTCATCGTGCTTAAAGACTCCACAAAAAACCCCTAACCGCCTAACTCAGACCGCCGTAAGGTAGTAATGGCCTCCGCTAAACAAATACCACGCACAATCGAACCGAATCGGAAAACCGGCATTTCCCAAATTTCGGTAACGGCGTGTGTGTTTATGTGTGTGCCTTTATACGGGGGCATTCCCGGCCTCAGCCCAGTCGCTATCGAACGCACAATGAACGTGCAAAAAACGTGTCCACCACAGGAACAAGCGGGACTGGCGCAACATTGGTTCCCTTCCTCCGCGGGGGGGGGGGGGGGGGGCTACCGGATTTCGATCAAACAAGCCCGATCCGACGTGCTCGTCCGTTTCCAGCTTTTCGGAACACGAAACAGACCCGGTAAAGGGTCAGGCCGACGAGTGGATTGCGTGTAGCCCTTCGTGAATGGAATGGGAACGGCCAGAAGAAGAAAAAAAAACATCTCCGATACGCAGCAGCAGCGCGATGGCAAACATTTGCCTAGAAAACATTTTAATTCCCAAAGTTCGTCGTCGTCGCCATCGTAGTCGTCGGCGTCGTCGTCGTCGTCGTCGTCGTCGTCGTCGTCGTCGACCCGGTTGTTCACTGTCAAAGTTGAAACCTAGTCGTGGCGTGGCATGCTGCGTTGTTTGAACTTGCATCGCTCATCGCCCCCCGACCGGCAGTCCGGGAGTGCCGGGTTCTTCTCTATCTCTTGCCCGAGGGATTGGTTCACTTTCTCGCTGTCAAGAAGCGAAACCCCACAGCTCCCCTTTGCGGTTCCGGCCATCTTTTCGGTGTTGTTTCCGCGCGCGCACGCGCGTTTTTAATCAGTAGATGCCCGGCCTGGGGGTCCAATAAACCGGCTCATGTACACCGATTGCGCGCAACACTCCCGTGTGTGTGTTCGAGCGCGTCCGAAGGGAAAGGCGTATAACGTTGCACGTGTTGCACATCGTTGGGATACAGTACACGGTCCCACAGAAAAAAGGGAAGTTTGATGGGGAGCTGGCTGCATCCCCGAAATCGAAAAAAAAACTAGCTAGATGATAGACGAAAGTTGATGGATGCTGCCAGGCAACCGGAACCGGAAAACCCTCAAAGTCTAGTGTGCTAGTGAGGCACTAGACACCAAAAAAGGGCAGTCAATGAAAAAGGGATATTACTCACCGTTGCCATGCTGCTGCTGCTGCTGCTGCTGCTACTTCTATTTCGTTTTGGCCGCTTGCCACACACACACACACACCAACGGCGGTGGTTCCCTGGTTCACTAAGTTAATCCTTTTCCCGTTTTCAAGGGTTTTTTGTATGTGGCGCAAGCAGCAGATCAAAGTGAAACACGACGACGGCACAACGGAACTGAAGCCAGGGAAATTGCCGACATACTAAACGGATTAACTTTTGGAACTCGCACTCGCAAACTGACAGAGAGACCGCCGTCTGGAACTGTTGCTTCTCCTTTTGCTGCTACTGCTGCTGTTGGAGCTTCTGTTCCTTTTCCACTTCACACAAAACACTGTTCACTAACGAGCGCAAAAAGACGATCGGATGTTTGTTTTGTTTTCCTCGCTCCAAGATGCTACACAACCACTACACGTGCTTCTGCAGCACTTGGTCACCATTACGTTCACTCACTGGACACACTACTGTGGTCGATGCTGCAAAAAAGAAACGAACGGAAACAAATCAAAAACACGCTAATGCTAAAGCACCAAACGTGGTTGCGTTGGGTTCACAAAACATACACACACATTCCCTTTCAGGGATGTCTCCTTTCTTCCTTGGCGCGACTTTACGAAGACGAACGAATTACGGTGAGCTTTCACTCGGCACACCAGCGAAACAGCGCGAATCGGGAATGCATCACGCGTTATCACGATTTTTCGGGGTCATTTTCGGGGTCTCCTCGTGTGGCTTCCTGATGCCATCATCTTTCACTGGCCATGGCCACCCCGGTGTGCTGCGCTATCCTTTCGCGTTCATTTGCTCTCGTTTACCCGGCCGCTCTGGGGTGAAAGTAACTCGATTGGTTTCCACTTGTTTTACACCCCTAACTTACATTTCTTCCGGCTTCAACTGTCACTTGCACGATCAAATTCAAATCTCTTTGAATACACTAATAATTTATCTTAATTTCAATGTAAATACCGTACGCGATCTGTTTTCAAATCGCACGCGCCAATGCACATCACACTACAACTGTATCGAGTAATCATCACTCAATCAAACAATGATCACGAGACACACGATCCGTGTTAGAAATTACCATAATAATCGATTATCGCGCGCCTCACGCGACGCGACACACCAGCTGAGCACGATCCAACGATCGATTAGCAAGAGACAAACCGTCGTCGATCCACATTTAAAATCCGAACATCAACCACAGAAAAACACTCCGAATTTTGGGATCACACCGAGAGCGATCGTAGCGCCGATGTTACGTCTTCACCGTTCGGCACCTTCTAACGAAGTGAGCGCACCGCACCACGGCACACGGGTCTGAAGATGGATGGGATGGGCACCGGTCCGCGATCGGCGAGATGAAGATGAGCCGAGGATCGACTCATCATCACCACGAGGCGGCACCTCATAATGATGAGCTTAACACTCCATTTCTCCTTCGAAATGCTTTTTCGCTCGATCGTTCGGTGAGATGATCGTTGAATCATGGATCACTTGAATGTTGCTCACTATACGGACCCGGCATTTCTCCGTGCGCGCTTCGCTCTCTCACTAGCGCTGGCGGCCGTGCCCCAAACAATGTTTAACCGGCCACCCCCACAGAGGGGGCGAGAGACGGTTTTGCGATCTTTTCTTTTGTTTCGTCCGTCGTCGTTGGACGATAAATTTAAGAAAAATTCTCACAACAACTCCACAGCACGCAGCTGCGCAGCTTTACTATCCAGCAAACAGTAACCACAGCTCCTCGTCATCATCACCGTCATCTGCTTTCCTTTTGCACTGCCACCGCCTGGAGAGGGTTTGTTTTTTTTCCCCTGGAGTGCAAAGGAGGTTTATGGTCACATTAGAGCACTGGCAGCAGCAACAGCAACAGAAGATCGCGCCAATGTTTTCCTTCGTCGAGGCGAGTGAACATCGCAAGCCCTCTAGGTGCTTTATTGCTTCGCCAGTTTTCTCTTCACCTTTGACATCCGCGACTAGAGGGTCTCTCCAGTGTGCTCTTTGTCTATTGCTTCGCTGCCTGCCATTCATACAACGCAACCATTAGCCACTCACGTACGTCTCTTGGAGTTGGGATCTTCAAGTGCCTTTTTTTTACGTGAAACAGAGAACCAACCAGCACCAATTAGAAGTACGATCGTCTTCGGTGAAGAAAGATCGAGTTACTAATTTGTTACCGTAATCCGATCTCTCCAAACAGGCACACAAACAGACACACACACAAACAGTCTCTTTAAACGACATTTTTATCGTATTTGTCTAAACCAAAACATTTAAATAAAACCTGAAACGTGCGCCACTACCAGCGCACAGACCACAGACACGGACATTCACTCGCGTCATTCGCAAACCGTCGACTGATCTTCGTGCGTCCGTTTCGCACGTCCGGGCATGCTGGCCGGCCGACTGTCGTTGTGTTGGACCACAAATGATCAATGCTCTGCTGTGCAGCATCCAGCAGCGTACCTCAGGCTGGAGTACGGGCCACCTCACCTGGATACTCTCACTCTCATTTGTCGCCGATTGCGACTTCTCTCCGATCGCGACCACTCCGATCGCCACAGTCGCCTTTCCTTTGTCCGCCTTTGGCAACACCGGAACACCGGTGCCGTGCCACCGGGTAGGTTGGTGGTTGGGATTTTGTTTACTCTCCATCTCTTTCGCCAACTTTCTGTTTCCAGCCACTGCTGTGGCTGTGGTTCGCGTCGCTCATCGTGCCCCCAACCGGACCAACCTCAGCATCAGCATCAGCATGCCGGCCACCAGCACAATGTCGCACTGTTGGTGAAGCTTTTCCGCTGTTTTTATGTCTGCTACTGCCCGGTGCTTCGTCCGACATAATTGACGCGGTTCCGCTCTACACGCCCGGAGGGTGGAATGGAGAGTGTTCTCAGCAGGGCAGCAGCAACCAGGTGCTCGTTTGCCGATGATGAGTGTGATCTGGATTGGTTTTTTTTTTTGCATCGCGGTGAAAGATCAAACTAAATTCGAAGCGTTCGTCGATCGTCGCGAAGCCTTCGAGTTCCGTTGCGATGAGATGCGCTTGATGACAATGTTGGAGGTTTGTGAAGCGGAAAGAAAGTGAAGGAAGACCCGAAAAGAAGTTCCAGAGAACTCACCTTCATTTGTCGCTTCTTCATTGAATCGTTAAAGCGTGTGGAAGATTTGGGAACGCCGATAAGTCAAAGGAGATCTTCGTCGCTTCGTCGCTCGTTTGTGGGTGCTCCTCGAAGGGGAAGGTTTCGAGGAGAGAATTCTTGGAATTCTTGCTTGATGTCTCATTGGTGTTTAAGGGCTAATTAAAATAATCTCTGTCCTCTCGATCTCGCTGTCCCTCGGAACTCGGAACACACTCATTCTAAAATCGTTAGCGAGAATTAATTTGTTGGACAGAATTCGGCTCAAGATTCGTCAAGATTCTGATCTACGTCGCTTCGCTTTGCTATCCCCTGCACGATGATCACTGATATTCATTGTGATTTACGACATTTAAAGAAACAGTTAAAGTTACCTTCAACTCAAAATTGTACCCGAAACAGAGACGGCACGAAAAGCGAGCCCCCCGATTGCGATCGCCAATCGAAAACGGCAATGAAATGGAAAGGCGTGCGGTGACACAGCGATCCAGCTGAGTGGCGCACACACACGAACACGTACATACACTCTCTGGCTCTCTGGCAACGATCGGTGATGCATAAGATAGAGGAAGGAAGGATGCTGTCGAGCGAACGCGCAGGGAACGCGCACCTTGAAAACCGGTTGACGACCGGCGAAATGGCCGGTTGCGGTGCGTAAAAGTGGCCAGAGGCCCGCCCGGTCGGTGTTTACGTTTCCCCCCCCCCCCCCCCTTCCACGCCAGACCCGCCACGACCGCGACCACAGGCGAAAATGCTTTCGATTTTCGAGAGCCACAGCCGCGCGTTATCAATATTCGCGTTCCAGCCGGCCATTTGTAGGTCACGCGACCAACACGCGGCAGGGAGAGCCATACCGGCTCTCGAAAGTGTGCTTTCTCGTCACCTCCGCTCCTCCGCTCCGGCGGCTGTTTATTGTTGCCCAAACTGCGGGAGGATGTTTGACGACTAATTTTGTCTGTTTTGGTTTCGATTTATGCTAATGTTTGCTCGCGAAGTTGTCGTGCATTGTCGCAACGGATTGTAAAACCGAAACAATCGGAACCATAACTCACAAACCCTGTTCTTGGTTTTTTGGCGGGCATCGATCCACAGGTTGAACTTCATTATCTGTCAAACTACTCCCTCGAGCGCGATGTTACTCTCTGCGAAGTTCCAACTTTGTCTTTGCTCCAGTATACTTTTCCCATTAAAAAAAGCACACACACTCTTACCAACTTTCATCCAAGAAGCCCTAGAAGCCGACGGATCGAAAAAGGAAGGGCCATCGAGTTGTCACTGACCTCAATTCAATTTTTGGAAAAAAGGATCCCTCTACAGCGCAGGGCCAAATTGAATGTCAACGGTATTCGATCCATCCGTTTACTGATATTTCGATATGGTCCATGCCGGTCTACCCCCTTTGTTTTCCCCTCGAGACGTAACCCCATTTCCGTTTCCGTTGCCGTGATGTGGAGCACGTACGCACGCTCGTTGCTAGAGATCTAGGGTCAAGATTTTAAAAGAAAACATCAACGAAGATATTCCCCCGAGGAAAAACAGACGCTTTCTTTACGAACAGGACCTTCCTTGTGTGAAGCGAATCGCAGCAGCAAATCGAATGCAAATATTTCAGCTCAATGTCGTGCACACTAAGGGACAGTCTGCCCCTCCCCATGCGAGAATGTTGGGTTTTTGCGGGGCATGTTTAGTTTGTGAAATGGACGGATCGCAATGTGTTTCAATTAGCCTTCGGGGTTTCCATGCGAAAGCACACCCAAATATGGATGCCAGAGTTTCCCCGGGGGAAAAACGCTGTACGCACATCACATTCGCACAGCCGGCCAGGTCCCCGCTCACCGAACGGTGGTCCGGAATTTGAAGATTTCCGTTAGAAAGAAAATTGGCTTAGAGGTTCTTCCTGGAAGGTAGGCCGCCGGTCTCGTCGGTCGACCGGTCGGGATCGGTATTTAGGCATATCATTAGGTGTAGCCACTAGTGGAGATAATGATGGCCAGCAACCACCACCACCACCGGGGAGGCATTCAATTTCAGCAAATCAGGAAATCGGTCTTTACGGTGGTTTGGTATGAGCCTTCCGGTCCGGACTCGGTGGAGGCCCTTTGGCAGTGTTCTGCCTCTTCACTCTAATCTGCATCGGTCAGCACCGTTGACCGTTACGCACGGTGAGTAAGGGAAATGGAACCGTTTTACGATTAAGGGCTACTCCAGTTTTAAGGCTTTGCCGTTGAATGTGATTTCCATATTCCAGATTGAAACTAGACGATCTGTTTCTTTTCTAAGCTAGTGGTGGAGTGATTGAACCATTTGATGGAACATATTTGTGGAAATAATGCTAGATTCAACGATTGATTGAAATCGAGTATGTCTATATGATTCTAAGAAATGGCATTACATTCACAACGCTCCAAATATAGACGAGTTCTCTTGATAGAATTCAGAAGAACAGTAAATTGAGATTGAAAGCATCCTTTACAGTGCGCCGAGTGCATCATCTTGTGGCTGATTCCAATTTCTGGATTCCTCAAAAATGGCTCGGATCTTCCTAGGAATCATATTAATGGAAAAATAATGATTTTCCAATTCTCACTCCACACACACACACAGGACGGTTTCCAGATAAACCCAGAACATCTTTCCATAATTATCCCTGCTCGACGTCACGTACATGCGGATACGGACTACGACCGGCAGCAATGTGGCCAAAGCAACCATCACGAGATTGATTTTCAACGAAGAGAACGAAAAGGCTCAAGCTTCTTATCCTGGAACCGACGACGCCATCAACAATTAAAAGCCATTAAGGTGCTCCATTCGCTGGCCGGAGAACCGTCGGGTTCCTCGACCACTTTGTTTGATCCTGTCAGGCTCTCGAGTCGGGATTGGTTTTCGAGGATTTTTATCCATTCATTTTTTCTACTCTGAATCGAACCCGGTAGACCCCTTCCCCGGCATTATTATCGTTGGCCGGAAAGCTCGTTAAGTCTATCGATGGATGTCTGTGTGTGTGTGCGAGGCGGTGCTTCGTCGTTAATTCGTTTCACATGTTTCCGACAGACGTGACTGAGGTTGAGGAAGACGAAGAGAGCGAAGAGGTGGTGCCCTCAACAATCATAACAGGTCATAACAGCCAAGGATGCGTGTGATTTTGGGCGCCCGAAAAGCCGGCTTCGTGCGTACTTGTGACTTTCCTCACCAACGTTCGACATTTGAAAACCAAACCGACACGCTATGGGGGAAGTCCTGTTCCGTCCGAGGGTCTGTCTCTCGAAGATGCAACCATCAATCTTGCTCGGTAGACCTGCGTCGTCGATGATGGCGGGTGACTCGCTGCCCTCGCTGACCGGTCAACGATTAGCCTCAAAGAAAAGCGCCGTAGAAGAGATTACCTTCACCAAGTGGACCAAGGTACAAGGGGCCAAAGGGGAAATCATTAAGAAACCAGCATTCCTGACACACCCGGGGCAACATACACGATTCGTTCTGATTTGGTTTGATTTATTCTTTCCATTTGCCCTGTGTGTGCGTGTGTGTGACGTACAGCGCGGTCGGTGGCGGGCAAGACAGCAGGTAGCGTCATCATGAAGAAAGGAGGGCATAGAGGTCACGGAGAGATCCTAGACGAAGAAGCCCTTCAGAAGAAGGGACCGGAGCGCTGGCTACGGTCATTCTATCCTTCTTCGCTTTTCGGGAATGTTTTCTTTGAAAACGGATTCTTCTTCCTTTTGGTCGAGCCGTCTTCGGTCCTTCGGAAGGACCGGATCCATCAGCACCTCATCACTGGCCAGGCACCATTAGCGGGCGGTCCGGGTACGCACCGTAAACCATAGCAAATTTGATTGATACAGATACACACACACACACCACACACACGCCGGCACCGACACCGATGACGATGCAGCAAACGATGGAGTGCGGTGATTGTTTGGATTGATTCCCAAGTCCCTGCGCCGCCATCGCCGTCACGCCAGGTCGTTTCCGGGACCATTGTCATCATCATCGTCATCATCAACGTCTTCAGAATTCGTTATTTTCTACGATTCCCGTGGAACCGTCCTGTGGTTCTCGTGGTTTTTTCTAATTTCGTTTTCCAATTCCATTCATTGCAAGCGAACCATCTCCCGGGGTTTGCCTATCCTGTGGAGTTAGAACTCCATTTCTTTGACCGGTTTCCCGGTGTCCATCTTCTCGCAACCTCGCAGCAAGCATCATAATCTTCATGCGAAGAATTCATTTCATTTCTTCATCCTCAACTCTCGCAAGACCTCCTTTCTTTGGAATGCGCTTGCGGTGTCCGAGACGTCAGTCAATTTGTGAAAATCCAAAACGGTCACAACCAACTCCCTTACTAAGCCATTCTATTCGCGCGAATTTGAAATGTAAATCGCACCGATGGATGGATGGATTGCTGCGTGCCGCGTGTGAAATGGTCGCTTCAAGTTTTAATTATAAACTTATAATGAGTTCACCACCCCCACCCCCGGGCGGTCACTGGAGCCTGTACGCTTTCGACCGCTTCTTGGCCGTAGGCAGTTTGCGATCGATTGCCCGCAGTCGAGTGAGGCGAGATTGGCGAAAGAATTCCCGTCGCCAATGGTGGGAGGCAGCTGATTGGATTGACTTGTTAGTGTTTTTGGCGTTTTCCGGCATTAAAACGGATCGTCTTGGATGTCTTCATTCTTGGATGTCATTATCGAAAATGTTACCCTTCCTTCATTTGTATAAATAAATGTACAAACGTCTTGCTTCGATCTGAATTCGATTAAAAAGCCCCGCGGCGATCAACAACACACTTTCAGGGGGGAAATGTTGTCCACTCGGCGTCTAATCGACCGCGAGCCATTTGATCAACCAGTTCTTTATCACCTTCGTTGCGGTTGGGACCAGGAAAACGTCAAAACGTCGGGCCAACACCAAGCAGGCGACGCGAATCGATTCGCTAACGAGCTCGCGGCGTCACCATGAGCTCACCACATCCTAGTAGGCCTCGCGAACCCCAACGGAACGGAAATGCAATGCCCGAAGCCGGCGTCATTGGATACAACCCACCACCACTACCAGGCCGGATAAACTGAATTAATGTTCTCCCACCTCCCCACCCATCAGCATGTCATGAAGCCGGATTTTGCCTCAGCTCTGGTTCCGCCTCTAATGAGCGCAACGAAAACCGCGCACCACCAGACTGGAGATCGGTCGGGAAATTGAGAGTTTTCCTGTTCGCTACTCCTGGATTATCTCAGATAACACCGACGCCTTGCAGGGTCCGGGAGGGGCACCGGGAGCACGATTCACTTTTATGTTTTATTTCTTCATTTTTTTTGTATGCTCAAAGACGCCAGAAGGAACCACGGGCCTCGGTACTCTGTGTCTGTGTGACGGCCACGTGCATTGCCCTCCAGGCGCTGCATGCTGGCGCGATCTTGCTATGATGCACCCGGTATCATGAGCATTAAAGTTCCCGGTTAGTTTTTGCTCTAGCATATAAACACCCCTCAGCGCCGGTGGTGAGTTCATTGACTGGCGCTTTTTAATGCAGTAGCACGCGAGATGGCCAGAGAGATGTGAGAGATATCCGTCTTATTATGCGTGCATCTCGCGTTCGATAATATTTGTGCTTCAACACCTCTCCCCCCGGGTGGTGATCTTCGTTTGCTTTCGTTTTCACTTGATGCGCAGGAGGGAGTGTTGGGAGTTGGTTTGCTTCCCCTTTTTCTCCGTTTTTTTGTTGCTAAAATAGTTTTTCCTGCTCATTTTCACAGTGCCGGTGCTGGCAGTCGCCCTTTCACCTGCCTAGGTGGGTGGGTGGGATGATCCCGGTGGCAGCTTGTTATGCCGGTGATTATGATTATGCCTGGCACCCCCTCTAACCCTTTCCCCTCCGGTATCACATCGCTTCTCTCTCTCACGACGAAGCATCATCGCATGATTTAGCGATGAGAATTTTCTAATGATCGGCGCCAGCATTGACCGAACAATGGTGTGCTCACTTTTCTTTCGCACCAATTTGCCAGCCTTCCACCTCAACGTGTGTGAGTGGGTGTGTGTGTGTGTTTGCGTTGACTTTTCACTTTCCTTCAAAAGACACCGGATAACTGTGTGGCGGCATTTTTTGTCGCAAGAATGCCCTTCTCATAGCGGGAACGTCGTAAGGGGAGGGCATGTTAGTGGCAACATTAACGATTTTCTTTTATTTAATGCTCTAATCGGGGGTGGTTTTTGAAACGCTAATCTGTTTATTTGTTAAGAATTAGAAACGGTTCTCCGATAAAACGCACGGTACGAGTCCCGGTTACGTATCGTAAAAAGCTATCGACTCCCACGAGCCAGAACAAAAGAGATGGCCACGGGCCTGCGTGAAATATGCGCGCAATTAAAAGCTCGAAACCCAAATTTTAACAGCCCCCGGCTGACGATAGCGATGTCAATGCTTTTCTTTTCGATTCGCCAATCAAATTTGATGGCCCCCTTCCAGAGATTGAGAAGCGGTGGCCATGGACAGGCGAAAGACGCTCCTTTCCTGTCGCTTTCCTTCGGTCTCGCTATCGATCTCGGAACGAGCGCTCCAATCGATGACACAATTGAGAGATTTGAGGGTCGCGATAGTTTGTGGGGGACAATAAATATATTCCCCTCTCGGAACGTAACGGTTTCCCTTTTATGTGGGATTAACCAATCGATGCACCGAGACAGCCCGGACTCAGTGGTTCGTTCTAATCAGAGAAACGGTTCTCTCTTCTCTTTTCTTCGTCGCATAAACGGACATAAGTCATAAAGCCGGCAGACGGGTGGGAGTCAGCGTTCTTTTATGGATCTGATTCGACGTCGAGCACGACGACGTTGCCACACTTAATGGATGCAATTTTAGGTTAAAAAAAAGTCTTCTAGTTTTATAAAAATCTTTTGCAGCTATTCTTAAGGTTAAACAAAAGAATGTTATGTCAACGGACAACGTATTCGTCTAAAAAAAAAAAGAAAGGACAACGTATTCGTCTAAAAAAAATAGAGTAACGTATCTATTAGCTAGTTCGGATGCTGTGGCCACTTTGTGGCCAGGGTGCGAGAATTGAGATAACTGTAGACACACACACACACCTACCCTGCGTTCACACTCCTCGCGGGCACGTTTGTTATCCAGCTTTCCAGAAGCACGTCCAGTCGCATTTAGCGTGCCGCTTGACGGTGCTGCAATCTGCTGCTGCTGCTGCTGCTGCTGCTGCTGCTGCGGGTGCAACGGTCCAATAAAAACCCAAGAGCCAACTGGAATGGAATGTCTTCGCTTCGATCACGAATGCAATGGTTTCGTTTTCACGTTTTACTACCAACCCTTCCCGCGCGTGCAGATGTCAATGCATGGTTCACATTCTCCGTCACTATCGAGCATCGGGCACCGGTTTGGGAACCGAGCTCCCTGCTCCGGGTGTGGACCTTGAATCCCAAACCCGGTCGCGGTGATTGGTGGCTGTCGAGATATGGTTTATGGTGCGTTTACGTCGGTTCGTTACTGGTTCGCACCGAGAGGAAAAGGAAAGGCATCGAAATCGAACCGGTATCTCTCGAACCTCGGCGCGTTATCGTTGATGAATGGATGCATTTGATTTGATCGCCCTTGGACTAGCGCGCCACGGCCACTGGCGTGCTCATTAAGTGCTCCAAAATGTCTTATATGGATCGCAGTGCCTGGGATGCTGCAGCTTAAGGTAGCATTTTTATCTTAATTATTCCCGCAGCGCACCATTTTGGGGCATGTTTTGAACTTTGGAGCACCTGAAGATGCCGCCACCGCCACGCGAGACATTCATTTCTCATTTTTAAATGCCCGCAAACACAAACAGATTACAACAAGCGATTCATCTCAATTTGGCTCCCGATGGATGAGATGACCTTCCATGGCCCTCGCTAGCCAGCTCGCAGCATCCGTTTCATACCGGATGAGTTATGACTCACGCACTGCGGATCATCTGATTCGAGGTCCGTCTTGCTTCTGAGTCACTTTCGCCGTACCACTCCATGGTATGAGCGTTTTGAATAGTAAATGAGGTACAACTACTCTGCTCTGCCTAACGCTGGACTTGCAGTAGCCTAGACTGCAATACCTAATCACTTACACTTACCACCGGTCGGGATCGCATTTTTGAAAGGGTAATTGTTTTAATCTTTTAATGCCTCCCATGCGCCATCTTTGTTTTGATCGTCCCACAATGACAGTGAATTGGCTTTTCTCCTAATAAAAAACCAAAAACGTGTGTTTATTGACGATCTTTTACAGCAACTGTTTACAGTGAAGCCAGTTTCGTGAGTGAAACGTGAGGTAGCTAAAGCCTTTGTTGTGAAGCTCGGATCACCAATCACCGGGTTCCGGTGTGTGAAGAGTGAAAGAAAGTGCCAACTTATCTCACCGTGGCCTCACACGAACCACGCACAGCAGCCGAGCAATGAACCGTGGCGTGGTTCTGCGTATGGTGGACGCTTTTTTTGGACAGGTGCACCGACGACCGTGGGAGGTCCGAGGGTGGCAGTGAGGGGGTTCGAAATTAGAAAACATAACTGATCATATTCATAGTGTGGCCCCAACTCTCTGTTGACCAACATCCAGGTGACAAATGTCGACACCAGTCACGGCACACGTCACCCGTGACCACCCAAAAGACTTTACCTACTTTCTCCCAAAAATTTCGCAACGCCAGCGTGCCGAGTTGGTGAGGAGGGAATAATGTTTTCTTTTGTGATGCGATGTCCTTGTCGCGGTGGTCGGCAGAACATCGGAATCGCATCGGAAGCGAGATGAAAACTCAATATTTGCAATCTCGCCAGCCCAGGTCCAGAGGATGAAAGTGAATTTGCAATTTCGTTCGTTCGTTCCTTTTCGGCCCGGCGCCCGGTAAATGCCCTGGGCTCGAACCTGCTCCTATATGCTAATGTTTGCTTATGGTTTGTCACGGAATTTGTCCCAATTATGGAGTGCCGCCGCGTTTCTCTACTTATGCATTCATGAGCTGATCGCTTTGTCGTTCGTTTTGATGTCGTTTGATGAGATGACGGTGGATAAACAAAACTGTTGAAGGCATGCGCGGTTGCTGGTGATTCATTTGCTAATGTTTCTGTTATGAATGATGGTTTTAAAGTGCGATGTTGCGAGGTAGAAACACTTGCCAGTATAGCAACATTGTAACTGGAGCAATAGCATAATTGTCATTAAAGTATGACTCTATACATTCTTTAAGTTAATGCTATAGGAACGTCTAAGTTAAGTCTACATGTCAGCTCCTGTGCTACCTAATACTTGGCAACGCTACTTTAACCCTGAAAAAATGCCTGCTTTGCCAAAAAAAAACATCTCTTCTGTTCTTTTATTCTAGGATTTCTGAATCAAAGTAGTTTTTGAGATCTATAGTCGTGGTTTGCAAAGTTATAATTTTACATAACTTCAAATATATTACGCACATTCCTAGCCATCAAGAATTGATTGACAAGAAAATCTGCACAACATAGTTCATCCCTACATTCCACAACCACCAACAGAAACGAACGCATAAATATCCTCTCGACTCAGGAAAACCACCACAACCGCTGATACCACCTACTGGGTGTGCCGAGTGATTTATCCTTATAATGAACGATAGATTTCCCCGACCTCCAGCAGGGCGTGTGCCCTCCGCTAGATCCTAATGTCACTGCCAAGACGCCCCATCGGCCATGCTGTAGCCACCTGCTGGGAAAATGCAATACACCATCGACGGGGAAAAGCCACAGGGAGACGGGGACCGCTATTGGCGCAAATTGGCGAAACCTTGGTGGCCCATTCCTTTCCTTCTTCCAATTAGAGCGTCGCTGGCGCGCAGCGGCCATGCAGTGGCATCGAGATGCGACCATCGAGAGGGTTTTGTTTTTACGAATCGAGCGAACCAGTGAGCGGTCTCCGGGTGTTGAACCGTCTTCTGGACCCGTCCGGCGCACGGGACTTTCATTACCAGGGTCGCACCCAATGGCGTGGCGAGCGCTTGCCAGTTTGCGAATCAAACCGGTGGAGAAGATGAAAACCGGCAATAATGGGGAATTAGAAATTGCCAGCCTCCGCTGTTGTTTCTGACGGAAAACTGTTGATTTGGAAGCTGTCCGCCTTATCTGGCGCGTCGCTTACAGGTGCGGATTTCCACCGTTTGTTTTGGCCCTCCCCAAACCCAACACCCGCTCCACCATCACGATCCAGCAAACCAACACTGTGACGAAATGGCTCGTTAAGGAATCTTCCGAGGAAAATGATGTGAAAACGCCGGTTCACCGATGACCGAACTGTTACTGTTGCTGCTGCTGCTGCTGCTGCTGCTGCTGCTGCTTCTGTTGCTGGATGGTCGATGATCCATTACCTAAGCGCACTTCCGATTCCAACACCCCTCCTCCCCGGCGAAACCATCCCAAAATTCCGACATTTGGTAATGCCCGCGTCTACCCATCCACCTCTGTACCACGGTGCAGCTTTTTCGCGGTTCTCATCCGGCTTATTAATTGCCGCCTATCGAAAGCGAAAGCATAAAGACCAGGCAAAGGCAACAGCAGCAGCAGCAGCAGCACCATAGCCAGTGCTGAGATGAAAAATGGAAATAAATGGAATGGCTTCGTCTCAATTTTCCATTTCTGTTCAACTTCAACTTTTGTTTCTCTCTCTTTCTCGCTCCGGCATGCGTGCACGATGACCGCGAGCTTGCCATGGCAATTACCCCGCCGAAAAACGTCGGAAGCTGACCGCCGATGGTGACGGCTCCGCGGCATGCGCGGTACTACAATGAAGAGCAACGAAGCCTCCGAATCTCCGATCTTCACTCACCTTTCGCTGTCTGCGTTCGTGCGAGTCTGCGAAAGGAAATTGATCGATCATCTCTACCGCGGTGCTGATCACAACACGCGCGTGATGAGCCGTGAAAGATTTCGGCATCGCGGGGCATGTTGTCGCTTTTCCGCCAATTCGTGTGCGTTCGTGCGATCACGATAAGCGATCAAGCAGGTGCTTGAACCTAATGAACTTCGGTTTTTATGACGTTAGCCAATTATACCAGCCAAAAGAGGGATGGCGTAGTCTCTGTCGCCTTTTTTTTGTCGCTAAACTTTCTTCCAAATAATCTCCAATTTAATCTTTCAAAAACTAAATAGATAATCGGCGTTATTGGTGTCTGGACAACCAATGGGATGTTCCCTTGATCCAATACTACGCACCATTACGTACTACGCACTCGTTAGTCCGTTTTTGACTTAGTGTTTCTCATTTTCCAAATTAAGTCATTTTCTCTATCTCGAATAACAATTTTAAAACCTCCTTCTCCATCTTCCATCTCATCCTTAGGTGGAACCTCGAGCAGCTCCGGCCGGTACGGGCATCGCAAATCGTCGCTAGCGCTTACGCCCGAGGAGGAACCGCTGGACTCGTGTCCGGTAAGTGCTGCCCACGTTCATTTCCCAATCCCCGCGATACACACACAACTGGTTGATATGGCATTGTCTGAAGAGTCTCCCAAGCGAGCGAATAACGAGAGTTGTAATTAGAGAACCATCTCAGTTGAAAAGCCACGCGTCTAGATCCTATCGATTGTATCCGTATCGTTGTACACTGTAAGAACCTCGAGCAGCGTGCAATTATCTGACTAAACGGCTATCTCGCCGGGAGTATCGGAAAGAGGCGTAGAGTTCCCACAGTACAAGGTATGCCCGGTATTCAGCCGCACACGCGCACGCCAGTGCACGAGAAATGAGAATGCTATACGCGATTCAATCCATGTATTCCAACCACCTTCTCGTAACACACGCGCGAGTAGGAGGAGGTACCCGATGTCCTCTGTGTGTACGGCTATATGGGGTGTGACGCCGCAAAGCAATAAATTATCATCGAAAAACATATTACCTTTCGGAACCATCGCGTATCGCGATTTGTTGACTTAAGCCCAACGCGGGACCGCTACGACGACGACGACGACGATGACGGCGATGATACGATCCGAGCATTAGATGAAACCCTTGTGCCCTTCTCTCTGCACTTGCTACCGCAGGGGAGAATAACGCGAGGTCCCGAAAATCGATAACACCGCAGATCGTAGGTGTGCCTGCCTCCCTGCCTGCCTGCAACTGCTACCTCTACCGCCTCTCGCTTATCTTATCTGGCCACTTCACACACCCCTTTCCACGGGGCCACACACTATCGGGGAAAATCGAAATAAGCCGCGTTGCCTGCGCTTCGGCACGGATGGCGTGCATATATTGGTTTAATAAATGTCAAACCGAGATACCTCCATTGAACCTTCCACCGACCCCCCTTTCCGACCACCACCACACACTGTCAATAGACATGGAGCGCGTCGATGCACCTCCGGCGACCACCGCGACATCGTTGAGTGATAAATAATGTAGCACATGTTGACGCAGTAGTGCGCTCCGTACACACCCGTGTGGTACCGTTACTCGCGTCCGAGGTGCGGCTTAATGTCTATGTCCCCGAGAAGGAGGAGGGGAAGGTGAGGACTAGGATCCCTCTTCCGATATTACGGTGTTTGCAGGCGAAAGCGGGTTCGTACGTGCTCGTGCTGCAATTGATTGTGTATGACAATGGATTTAGAGCTAGCTGTTAAGTCTATTAACACTCCCAGGCACCGCGTTCTTCGTATGTTAACCCAGATAAAAATACTAAAGGAATACGTAATGAACCGATGGATTTGTGCAGCAATGATTCTGGTCCGTACAATGCGTCCTTGTTCTGTTCAACATTCCACCAGACATGTTCGTGAATTTGTTGGACTCGACTTGACAGGCCAGGTGACTCGGCCAGCCTGCTGCCATGCAAACATGTCTGGAAAGTAGCGCAGTATCTTATCTTTGACTTGACCAATGACGTCATCCCACTCGCTCTCTCTTTCTCTCTCCACGTCTCTGTCGATCGCTCTGTCTAAAAATCATCCTTCAGCTAAAGGGCGCACAGACTTTTCAAGATCACTAGACCTTCGCTCCAACGATAACGGCCATCTGTCACCGTCTTGAGCTTCCGTCGCTCCGACCGGACAGCCCCGACCGCGTTTCGGATGCGTCAGCCAAGTATCCGCCCCCGTGTGTACCTGTTTTTCGCATTTTTTATTCGCCTTCTTACGTCTTCCCCCACTTTACACCAATCGCGTCTTTCGTTCGCTATCTTTGGCTAACATTGATAACAACCAACCGGGCCACTTATCATCGCGGAGACGAGCTCTGGAATTGTTGAATGATTTCCTTGGGCGTATCGCAGCCCGCGAGCACCCCTTCGGGAGACCCGCTTTAGTCTTGGCCTCTCAGTTTGCACAAGACCCCCGTGAGGCTTCGACCGTTTGGATTGTCGGTATGTGAACATCGCTCGGAAGGTCAAGCGACTGTTACGTGAAAAGCGTGTGCGTGTGTGTGCTCATGTGTGTTGTGTGCGCTCGCAATGGCAATCCAGGAAGAGTGTCCAAGATCCCTGGAATGACTGAGTGACGTGGAAATTGTGTTCCGTTGTGGTACGAAGCATAAATCAGGCTCTTCCCTGTTCATGCTGGGTCGGTTGTCAAGTTTCCTACGTTTTTCCTACAAACTCTGGCCAGGACGATGACGTCAATTCGGTCAACAGTGTTCTCACAAATCACTCATCTGCCACACCCCAGACGGCTAAGACAAACCGATGCACTAGTTCCTTGCAGCTCTTCACGGCATGGAATGTAATTAAAACGCCATCCACAACGCCACACCTTCCATCGAATCCAACACTTTCCGTTCTAGAAATTAATTCAATCCCATCCTGTGGACGGGCGGCGTAATAACAGTTCAGTTCACCTTCGTTCGCCTTCCGCTTGCCATTATAATTAGACACTTCTACTAGCCTAGAGTTGGACTAAAAACTGTGCTGCAACTTCAAACCCCCCCGGGGGGTGCGGTCCTGTAAGAAATGGGAATTAATTATAAATTTTCGCGCATAAGAAACCCACGGAAACACCCCACAATTATATGGAAAGGTGCAGTGAGTGAGTGCAATGGAGTGGACCGCATTACTGGCCGGTTGCACTATTCTTACTGTCCGCTTCCGTCGGGGTTTCCAGCAGTTGAAACTTCTCCTTTTCGACGACGCGGCTACTGTAGCCTAGAATACCGGGCCGAACTCGAGGATCCCGGATGGAGCGGAAAGCAATCCGCTAGTGGCCACTTGAGCTCCGAGCATTTCGGTTGTTGTAAGTGGCAGCAATGTCGTAGCATTGTCCCGATAAGCAATGGTTCCTGTACTCGGTCGAGACCTTGAGTGGTCGCCGTCTTCCGCTACGAACGAGGATGATTGATGCGCTGCTTTCGGTTAATGATTTCCAGCAATAAAATGCATACAGACCCCGCACTTGTCACACGATGAGCACGCCAACAACCAGGATGATGATGATTAATCAAACGAACAATCAAAACGAACACCGGAAAAGCGAAACACCATGCTAATCCTCTCGTCGAATGGGTTGTCGGGGCTTTTGTGGAATCAAATCCGGATCAACTCTTATCTTTAGATTACCTTCAAATCAAATCTCTCCTTTTGTCGTTGTTGTCGTTGTGATATCGTAGCCCCACTTGGGCCCTATCGAGCCATGGGTTATTATTGCGACAAAGCCCTCTTGTGTTCGGTCGTTCGGTCGTTCTTGGAGAGCCGGTGCTCGGGAGGACCAAGCAAGGAACACGAGTCTTGCGCACTGAAATAGCAATGGCAGGCTGGCGAAATGATAAGCCAACTGTTTTCCGCTCCGCGACGAGTTGCAAAACATACGACACCGACGCTCGTTAGCAACTAGATTCGCTCCGTTAGTCCATCCTTTAGCCTCATCATCAGGCATCGACATTGGGTCCGTCCAATCAAGTGATCCGTCCAGCCGGTACCGGCTAATCCCTGGCGTGAGTGGGTACTCACTGCCCACGCTGGTAGCTGGTTGGATGGCTGCGTTCAATTAGCGGGGATTTCAAGGAGATGCTAAAAATAAAGCAAAATAATTGCCGATAAGCCGTACGCAGAGGGAACACTGTTGCACCACCAACTCTTGTCCTTTTATTTCGGTGGAGTACATTTGAGGAAGCGTAACTGCGAGAACTAGTGGCCAGCGAAGTACACAGAGCAGGAAGAGCAAGTTAGGGGACGGACTGTTGGGCAATTACATTCCTTTTCCCTCCCTGATTAGAGACAATCCATCAATCCGAAGTAGCTTGGTTGGGTTTGCGGAAAGGTATGGTGCATTGTTTTCGCGATGAATTTGCATTCTTTCTCGACCCCCGTCTGGGTGTCTCCCGTCGCCATCACTACCACCAGCTCACCAGCTGATAACTCGCGAACCGCAGACTCCCAGACGATACCGTCCATCGAACGGTGGCAGGTTGTGTTGTGTGGTGATGCGGGATCGAGCCAACCATCTACTACGGCCTGCAACCGAACAGATTGGATGGACTCTGGGGAGTGGGAATAACATAGACAACATGAACAACCCTTTTGTTATGCCTCTCGCGCCGCGCTTATCTGCTTTACCGAATCTTACCGAACCGAATGGCGGATCGGGGGGAGGTACCAGTGCCATAAATCAAAATGGCCACTGCGCTGGAATGTGCACACGTGTGCCGGTCCGTGACGTCGGCGCCACTAGATTGGCAAGGGGTTTCGCATGGTTCGGGATGCAGCGAGCAAGACATCTCTCAGGGGTTTTTGGGGCCAGTGAAATAAGTAAGATAGCATGAGAAGTTGTTGAGTAGGAATTGGGTATTGGATGATTTACTACCATTTTATGCAGAGAAATGTAACACGATACGAACACGACGGCTGCATGGTGTCTTGTGATGAAGGTGAATATGGACGAGAAGAACAGTATTTACTCGGTGTTGGAAAACTTAAATTAAAAAAAGTGCTTGTGAAACGTGAAGAAAGTTAACGAACGAACATAAACTTGAAACTTTACTCCCCATCTGTGACTCAAAGAAACGAAAAGTCATCATGAATGCAGAAAGTGTTTGAACCCCGTACCAGATCAAGAATTATTGGCACCATTTCATCGGGATTCTGCCCGAGATTGTAGCACAAAAAGGACACGTACACAAAGTGTGATAGTGAAGATACGTTTACATCTCTGCCCCTCAAAATGAAGGCCTTCTTTCGCAAGAACAAAAGCAAGAGCATGGAATCGCTTTACAAACCACCGCTGGCCAAGTGCGATGTGCTGACGGTGAAGCAGCTGCACACATTCCCGCAGACATCGGAGCAAACACCGCGCACCCACCGACGGTACAGTCTGTTCGGAACGCGATCCACATCGAACACCACTCCCTCCACCGAGGAGACGCCCAGCACGGAACCATCATCGACGGGCTCGAAGGATAAAAGCCCTTCCGTCGGTCAAGCTATCGCTACCTGGGATTTCGATGCTCCCGTTAATCTGGTAACACTCCTAACACCACCAGCCGATGACGAAAATGTGTTTGAGGAAAACGATGAACCGCATAAACTGGTGAATGGAAGAGGCTCTTCGCTACCGATCGCCACGGCTCATCATCATCATCATCATCAACATCATCACCAGCGACCGATGAACCTGTCGCCGGATTGGATGCCAGAGGATCGAGATGATGCTACGGTGGAGGGTGGGGAGCACCGATTACACTCGCCCACCTCACCGACATCGTCATCCGCCTCGCCACACGTGTTCTGGCCAAGGGCGTACGGCCGTCGATCGCATCATAGCTGGAGACCGGCGACAGCGTTTGAGGAAATTCTGGAGGAACCGAGGGATGAGTCGCCAACAGTGAGTATGATGATGGTCGCGCTGTTCAGAATACTTCATTAGTCCGTCTCTGCATACGTCTATCTGCGTGAAAAAACCCAACGGTTACTAGGACAATTTAAAGAATCGTAGCATTTGCTACGGATGTGCGTTTATGGTGGTTCTTTTAAGGTTCAAGCTATGTTTAGTTTTAAAATTATTGGCAAGTGTGCATGTTTATCACAAAATACGACGTCTTTTGGGTAAAGCGCTCAATTCCTCTTCATTTCTGTGCTGCTTCTGAATGCCGTATACCTTTACTGAGTATCAGTTGCAGCTCATGAAAAAATCGTTCCGCCGACGCCAATGTCAAATTGAATGACAGCCGCGCAGCTAGTAACCCGATTTGCGTGGAGTAGTTGCGCAATAAATCAGATCACCCGTGGGATCCGTAATGGACGTGTCGAAATTGTTAATCCGCCAGCTAAGTGCCCGCGAGTGGCGCCGGTTCGTTGCGTTCCGCAGCTTACCGGCCGATGCCATCGATCCGGCCTACCGCCAGCAAGTGCTGGCCAACTACGATGTGCAGTTTTACGAGTACGAAGCCGGTGGGGCTCACCCGGAACCGAGCGAACCACCACCGGTCGAACCGGCGGTAACGGGCCTTAACGAGCCAGTACCGACGACCAGCGCCGGTGGGAAACGGTCGGTGGATCAGAAGCAGTCCGACCGAACCGGACGGCAAGAGCATCAATTAGCCGAAACGACCCCATCGGCCAACACCGCTCAAGAGGAACGGCAGCAGGCGGCCTATTTGCCCAGCATTAAAGGTTGTAGGTTATGTTGCCGTACCGTTTTGGAGCCTACTGTGGTTCTAGCCCGAATATACTCCTTGTGTATGTGTGTTCTCTCGTTTTCCAACGCTAGATGATGAAGGTATACTCGCGCTCAGCAACGATCTGACCGAAAAGATCAGTGAAGTAGTGAAGGTATAGGATTAGCTGCCCTTAAACCAACTCTGCCCCTGCCCCGGGTATTGCCATATCAACCCCTTTCGCGTGTGTTTCGCAATCGTCGCACCATTTGCACTCCCAACTCTCGGATGCGTAGTTGGCCGTGTGTTCAATAATCTAGCTAACTTTTTCATCTCTCCTACCTACTTACAGCGGTTAGTGTCGGATCTGAAGTTCCCTAATCTGCTGCCACCGAACCCGGCGATTAAGGTAAGCCCGCGGAAAGCCTCTACGCGCGCCTTTCATTGTAACACAACCCACACCACGGTGTTTGTAATCCGCAGATTCTGATTGCCTTCTGCAAGAATGATCCCGTATTTGAGGCGCTCGTTAATGCCAGCCATCGGCTCAGCTTCGAGCCGACCTTCGTGAAGTCCGCCGAGGCCGCCATCGATGCGTTCCAGAATCCGACGGCCGGCGGGCACCACATCATCATCGTCGATGCCCGGTACCCGCGCATCATCGAAGCCGAAGCACTTGGCCGGTAAGTTGTTGGCCCCTGAAGGCAGACAATCCCAGCGCCGCCTACTTGTGTGCAACTTGTGTCGCCGTCGCCGCCGCCGCCGTCGTGCTGCACGGCGGCTTACTTTGTTTCCATGTTTTTCCGGGGAAAAGACTGTGCCCAATGATACTGCCATTAGAATGAAAACTAATTCTCTTTCCACCACTTCACAGGTCTATTCGTAATTCAAAGGGTAGCCAGCACACGACAATGGTTGCGGTAGTGAAGAAGAGGTAAGCATAACCGCGGGAAACCAGGGGGGAAAATGACCGATTTTCAATCCACTGTCCCACCATCATCATCATCATTATACGCGGCCCAGCGCATTTGCCGACACCCCGCAGATGAAGCAATCAGTCCGTCCAGTCAGTTAAATGGAAAAAGTTTTTCCATCGTCCGGCGCAGGACTCTCATAAATCATGTCCTTTCATCGCTACCGAGCCACGCGAAGAAAACCGGGCCGATGATGATCGATTGTCACCTGCACGGCCAGGTCGCCCTGGCACGAGGGCAGCAGGACAGGTACACCACGTGGTGTCACACCAGACAAACGCGTAACAGGTGTTGATGGACAATAAATGGAGATCGTGACTGTGTCATTGTTGCGAGGATTTCATAGTGTCCCTCGCCGTCACCCCCAACCAGGGGGTTCAATCGGTATTTCTCTTTAAACGTTTCAATCGTACCGGATTTGAGACGACGGTGGAACTCGATAAGGCCTCAGGGGAGAGAGACGAGGCCTAACGACCAATCTCCGCCAATTCGATCCGTTTAAGCCGTGGGCTCTTCTTTCTAGCGGCGTGGGTGTTCCGTGGAATCCGTGTGAAAATGTGAATGCTTCCCTGTTAATGTTGTTCTTACTTTTCGTGCTTCCCTTACTTTCTTCCGCAGTGTTTTCGAAAAGGATGACACGGCTGTGATTTCGCTGCTGGACGTTGGTTACAATAGGGTAAGCACAACGCACCTCTACCACCTTTTGAATTACCTGGCACACAGCGAGACAGCGAGGTCATGGTGGTATGGACGGATCATAAGCCGATAAATCGATCGAAGTTATGAAGCACTAGAGCGCGGAAGGCAGAATAGATAACATTCCACAAATTGCTACAACCGAAGCCAACACGCCGGCAGAAACATGGAAAGAAGGCACACCTAGTTCGTTCACTCCGTTCGTTGATTGACACTCTCAAAAGCAATTGACGTCATCGTGCGCCATCTCGCGCACCCAAATTGATTAGTTTCACTTCATCCTTCGCGGTGGCCTGCCGACCGACCGACCGACCGGCCGATTGGTGTTTGACATCCAATTCCGTCTCCGGGTCGGGAATATTGGTGACGTCGCGCTAGTGAATCTTCATTAACTTGTCAACTTATTGAAAGTAATTTCACGTCCTGCATCGCACCATGACCTCACAGAGCAGCATCAGCGAGCAGGCATCTCGCTGGGCTGGCAGGCCATTCCCCGTGTGTCCATCCGTGTCCACCGTGTGTTCGCTAACGCCCCACCCCTCTGGTCTCTGTTGCAGTGCATTATCGAGTCACCACATGTATCGATCTGTTCATCGGAGCTGCGGCAAATCCAGCACTCGCTCGTCCGGCCACAGAATGTGATATCGACGCAACAGGTAGGTCCCCGTACGTTAAACCGATTCTGAGCTGAGCTGAGCACCGGGGGGGCCATATTGGTTCCAGGCCATCATGCCCAGGATGCCATCATCATCGTCCAGCGGTGGCGGTGACCTCGTTGTTCGATGGTTGGCCGCTAGATCATAGTTTATGACCGCCGATTCCACGGTTCAGACAACCGGCAAAGCAAGGATAATCGTTTGTCGAGCACGACCGCGCACGGCGCCGGTCGACTATTTTTAACAATAACGATGATGCGGCTGTGGCTGATGCTGCTACTGTATCTGCAATGTCATTAGCACATACCACTTAGTCTACCGAAAAATAACGGCCCACGGCAGGGCACCATCGACCATCATAAATGCAATCCTGCCGCAACTAGGACTATCGTGCTCCTCTTTCCGCGCCATTCCGTACAATTGCTCGATTAACGCGCGCACCAAGGCCGAGACAGGAAGCAGGAAATTGGAAAAAGT
>NC_064875.1:63832041-63834541 GCF_943734745.1 Anopheles darlingi
CCTTCCCCGATGTTCCAACACACACACACACACACACACACACCCGCATATATGTACACATACACAAGCAACACACTGATCGTACGGTTTCAGAACGCTTCTACTGCAAAGCGACCGCGAATCGTCAACACCTTCTACTTACCTCTCTAGTACTATCTCTCTCCCATTATATCTCTCTCACACACACACACCGTTTTGCCGTGTGCTAGATCAGGTCCATATTGGCATGACGACGGCTGGTTTCCGTGTGTGTGGTGGAGGGAGGGGACTTGTGGATTAAGGGCGCCGATGATGATGTATGTCTGCTGTCGCTACCTTTTCCGGATGTCCTGTACTCGTTGGATGTGAAGAGAAAGCGAGGAAGACGTTGCGAAAGGCAGCTGATAAAGCGTTACAGTTATGAACAATATACACACAAAGCATATAAGTATACATACATACATATATATGGAATAACTAAATATATATATATAGTTATACATGCATAGCCAACTTCCACTGTTGCACATAAACACATGCAAAAACACACATACACACCGTGAAGGTCAATGTGATTATTCCGATATGCTGGTCATATCGATTTTAAGGAACGGCACCGACAAACGTTGATAATCGTCTCTAGGGAAACGAGTAAGTGTGTGTTTGTTCGTTGCGAAAGGATAAGCGTGACTAGAGTAGTAGGCGACGGACTAATGACAAGGCAACTAGCGAGCAAGAGCTGCTGCTTCTCTGCACATATTGGCTCTGGCGGAAGCAAAAGCGCGGATTATAAATCATAGTAAATGGAAAGAAAAGGGAAAAAAGGAAATACGTTTATCAGATAACAATTAGAAGCGAAGATAGAGAGCCTGTGTGCGGAATAGAGGATGCACTATCGCGGCGATCGGCCGTAAAGCGAGAAGGGAACTCACTCCCTCTGCAGGCCCTAAAAGAATGGAGGGAAAATTGGAATAAAATTAACAGGAAATCAAGCGAAACGAAATGAAAAGCGGAGAGAAAGGAGGCAAACCCCAATCTCAACACTTGTGTCGAACACACACAACGTCATGGATGTGTCCGTGTGTGTGTGTGCGTGTCTCACTCAAGCCGAAGCCTAACAGAAACCAGTACCAGCGAATGGAAATGGTTTATTAAAACTAATAAATGGTTTAGGAATGAAAAAGAAAACAGAAAGAGAGAGAAAGCAAATAGTCAAAGAGACAGCTGCTTCAAGAGGAATAACTATTGTAATAGAAAATCCCAGACAAGACAAAGGAGCAACAACAGGAGTACTACTAAAAACAGAAAAGTATAGTAATACATAAACGTATATCTAGCGAAATCGATGTGGTCTTCAATAAACGTGTAAGCAAAGAAAACATAAAGAGAAAACTAGTTGGGATGGAGAGAAGGACAGGCTCCTTGGAATAATGCCCCCTTCGACCTACGGTCCCCTTTCTTCCCCGAACTTACTGGATGAATGTTGTAGGCAAACACCTTAACTAATCTTGGTGGAACTCAATTGGACAACCATATTGGCAAATTATGCATTGGTATGCAGGGAACGAGAATGAAGCAGTATCCCGCTATTACAACTACTGCTACTATTACTTCCAGAAAGAAAAGCAAAGTATTGTGAACTGGTAAGGCAAGCGACAGAAAAGAGCAAGAAAAAAAACTAAACCAAAACCAATTGTAACGAATTGTTTCAGTCAACTCTGAACACAAGAACATAAGTCTGTCTAATAAAGTGTAATGAATGAAACACAATGGCTTTGAGTGAGAATGCGGAAACCCTCGAATGAATCATCATCACTCCCGGGTGGTAATGGTCCCAACTTTTCCATCAGATCGTAGTGCCACGCCTTCACGGGGCAGAAGATGCGCTGGACGGAAATAGCTTTTCTGGCGCATTCTACTCGCATCACGTGCTATCCAGCCGCAGTGATCGTGTGTAAGGTGCACAGGTTGCAATCATTCCAGTCGCGTTCCGCACAACTGTTGATGGGTTTATTGACGACGCGCGAAGCCGCAGGAAATGCATTTTGTGCTTCATGCATCCACTAACACTATCCAAAAGACGAGCAGTTCCGCTAAACCAGCAACTGTCTATCATTCGTGAACATTCCTTTGGCATCGGTGCATCTTGGCATCAACGGCACGTCATTTGGTTCATCTGGAAACCTTGAGAAGAATACGCGGGCATATTGCATGGGCCTGCTAAATTTAGTAAAAGGAAGCGCCATAAACATTTCATCTTCATACCATTAATAACCATTACCCAATACCCTTCCCCTTTATTCGCCACTTTTCTTACATTTTTCATGGATTATTCATTAATCGCCCACCATGCGGCCACCATCGGATCTCGTATGCATCATCATACGGATTAAGAACAAAACAAAACATTTTCTTCGATTGTCGCAACCGTATCCGACGTCATTCATTCATCCAAGTAGCCAAGTAACGGTCCCCAAGGTAACCCAGAAGGAGACTCAGTGGCGCGTGCACCTCTTGACTG
>NC_064875.1:63837041-63852041 GCF_943734745.1 Anopheles darlingi
CCGGCCCAAGAGCTTTAGTAACCCTTTCGGCTACGGGGCTCCATAGCATCGTCCACTATCCGCAGGCGCACGTTGCGACCGAACATTCGCTGATTATTGCACTCCCGAATAGCCCGGCGTGCTTCACGCGGATTTCGGAAGCGTACCAGTGCCTCACCCGTCGCCTTACCATTATCCATAAACAGGCGCTGAATGTTCTCGAGCGGTAACCGGTAATCGCGGAAGAACCGCTGCACATCCTCGACCGTCGTCTTATACGCTAAATTAAGCAACCCCACCGTAGCACTACGATGGTCGTCACCATCATCATCGTTCTCGGAACCGCGACCACCGTTTGATCGGGATCTTGGGGGGCTTCCTTCGCCCCTGGAATGGCGCTGCTGATGCTCTTGCCGTTTCTGGTCCTGTGCATCGAACCGCTGCATCAGCTCCGCCACCTGACCCCGATCGAGATGGCTGGCGAAGACAGTCTGGTTGCCTAGCATTTGCGAGGATTTGGACTCGGCGTGTGCGGCCTCACTGGCCGAATCAAACTGAACCACCGCTTCGCCCGTCCGGCAACCCCACTCGTCCGTTACCAGCTGCACGTTCTTTGCCCGGAAGCCGTCCTCCGCAAAGAACTCATACACATCCCGCTCGCTCGCCGAGGCTTTAACGTTACGCAGTAGCAGACAGTTGGTGCGCTGGAATAGTTCGCTGCTATCGTTGCTGTTACCGTTCATTCGACGCGGATCATGCTGCATTGGCCATCGATCACCATTGTCGCGTTGTTGCTGCATTTGCTGTTGCTGCTGCATTTGCTGCTGTTGCTGGAGGAGCTGCAGTTGCTGCAATTGCTGTAAGTGCTGTTGTTGCTGATTGTTTGCTTCCATCCCATTGTTTTGCCTCTCTTGGTTCTGTTGCTGTGGTTGTTGCGGCTGCTGTTGCTGCTGCTGCTGATCCGGATTGCTTCCGAAACGATTCATTCTCGGATCACGATTCAAACGTGGATCCCGTCCAACAACCCCATGCTGCTGGGGTTGCATCGAGGGGGAGGGACCCATATCACGTCCATCCACCGAGCCCTGCCTACCACGAGGGGGCATATTTTCCTCTTCTTCGTCCCAATTCTTCTCGATGCTCCAATCAACGGAACGTCGGAAAGGATCGCGCACTGGATCACCACCGAGTATTCCCTTAAAGTTCGTTGGCCTCTGTACCTCCCCGATAATCTGCACGTCGTCGTCATGTGGCGAGGGTGATGGACGATCGCGATCACCCGCATTCATCTGCTGCTGCTTCTCCTTCACTTCCTCCTCATCTTCCTTGGGTTGCTGCGGCTCCACTGGGTTTTCGTACTCATTCTTGGCCACCGCGTAATCAAGTTCGGAGCACATTCGCACCATCACCCGCTTGTTGGCTATGTAATGGCGATGGGTCTGGGACCAGGCTTCCCGGGCGTCCTCCTGCCGATGGAACCGAATATATCCATCGAGCTGCTTCGGTATTACATGGTTGCGCACAATCAGCACCTCGACCACGGTGAAATCGGAGAACATCTTCATTATGTCCTGCTCGGTCGTCAGCGTCGGTAGGTTCCGCACCTTCAATGCGGTCGTCGGTGTCTGTTCGGACTGATCGCGATCTCGTTCCTGCTGGCCGCCGCGTTGCCACCTACTGCCGCCATTATTGCCATCGTTACTCTGATCGGCATCGATCTCGATCACCTCGTCGTTTCCATCGTCGAACCGTGACCGACCACCGTTTCGTCTCGCACGACGACGATCACCACCATCCGCGCCGCCACCACCATTCGGTCGATACGAATCGATCGCCCGTTCAAACTCCTGATCCGTGATCGACTCCACCTGGATGTTCCTCTGTCGAAACAGCGTACCGTTGCGGTGCAGAGCATTCGTTTTGCCGTCCTTGCGTGCGAACTGCACGAACGCCACTCCCGTCCGCCGGCCCTGCTCATCATTGATCATCTTGATGCCTTGCGTAGCGATCGTGTGCGAATGGAAGAAACGTCGAATATCACCGTAGCCCGTGAGTGAATCTAAATTAGCGAGCCGCACCGCATAATCGCTCGTATTTCGCCCAGTGTACACACTCTCGTGCAACGGTGAGGTGCTCCGGAACATTCCTCCGGAACCACCGTTGCCCAGCGAAGGTGGCGGAGTGATTTTACCACTGCGTGCCGGTATCACGTTACCGTGCGGCCCAATAATGTGTGCGCGCTGTTGCTGTTCCAGTGCAGTCATCGTGTGTAGCCCAAAGATTGGTTCACTGACTTGGTTCATCGTGGCCAGCATAGCACCAGCGGGCCCAGTGTATACGGGCTGGTGCTGCAAACCAGCCGCAGTTCCCGTGAATGGTATACCGTTGTTGTTGTTGTTGTTTGTGTTATTGTTAAAGGAATTCCACAGCTGCTGTGATGGATTCGAGTTAGAATCGATCGAATTGTCCCGATCGCTAAACCTCGAGGCTCGCTCCGGACGGTTCCAGCGTGATCGCGCCGAGTCTCGTGTGCCTGCTCCGCTGCTGCCGCCTCCCTGTTGGTTTCTTTCCCGGCTACTATCTCGACTGCTTCGATGACGATCGCGGGAACGCGATCTGCTACGCTGCTTGCTCCGGGTACGGCCGAACCGATCACGGCTCGTGCTACGGCTACGCTGACGTTGGCGCTGACGTTGCGCCGCAGCTGATGGTGGCTCACGGCTTGAGCTGCGGGACCAGCGTTCACGAGATGAGGAACGTGAGCTGCGGAATTTCCGCGTTCCGCGGCTAGCACTACCACCACGTTCACGCGAAGACGACAGACTCCGACGGCGTCGTTCGCGGGATGATGAACGGCTCGAACGGCGCTGTTGATGTCGTCCCTGGTGGCGTGACTGTTCCTGCCGGCTCCGGTTGTCGTGGCGGTCGCGCGAGGATGATCTGCTACGACGATTGTTCTCCCGTTCCAGCGTTTTCCAAGGACCCTCGGATACAATCGGCTGCCCATTACCGAGGAAAGGCATCGTATTATTGTTGCTGCTGATGTTGTTGCTCATGGTGTTAGTCATGATGCTGTTCATGTTGTTTGTGATCACCGCCGATCCGTATGCGGCCGATAACGCGGTCGACAGCGCATTGGTCGCGCCCATCGGTGTCGTCGCCTTCATGGCCGCGGGTTGAATGCGTTGCTGGGCAGCAGTAGTTTGCTGTAACTGCTCACTGATAGCTGATAGCCAGCTAGCTATACCGGAACTACTAAGAGCGGCGACACCGCTACTAGCTTCCTGTGTGTTTCCTCCTACCAGCGATAATCCAGGGATTTCCTGATAGGACGAACCACCGGGTAACGCCAACGGACTAACCGTGCTGGCGGCAGCAGTAGTAGCAGCAGCAACAGCAACAGCAGCAGGTGCTGCCGTGGCTGCAACCAGAGGCGATGGCTTCGTTGTATCAATTGCTGGCGTGGTTACCGCCTTTTGAGCGGCCGTGCCACCGACACCACCCAGAAATTCGGTCAAACTGATGATCGGCGGTTGAAGCTGAGCAGCTTTGGCAACGTTGCTGCCGACCGTCGCGAGAGCTCCGTAGGCATTCATTACTGAAGCAGCAGCGACCGGCAACACGCCCTGACGTCCTTCAACACTCGCGACCGCAGACAGTGCCTTAGGACTCGTCAGTATATTGGGATGAACTGCAGAAAGCGGAGAGGTAGCCACTGTAGCGTCAGACGGCAGCAATGGTTCGTCATCTCCACGACTCTGTTGCTCATAGGCTTGAGCTGCTCTTCGAACCTCTTCGATCACTCTTTGCATTTCCGTTCTCGACGAGAGTTGCAGTGATACCGGAACACCCTTCACCGGGCGTCCGCTGCGAAAGATTGCCTGCCGTGCATCTTCATCGTTGCTATTGGGAGGAGGGAATATAGAAAAAAAGATCGTCAGAAATTAAATCCTCAATAAGTTAACCACGGCGCGGTGAAGAGTGCCTTTTATTTCTTTTGTAGTATGTCTCAGGTCTGGTTCGATTCAGGAAGGCAAAAGTATGGTCAACTGTAGAACTGGCACCGTATCTTCGAGGGTGAACGTAAAGCACCTCACTAGCGCGCCATTACCTCGATCTAGCCCAGAGAAAGGCTCGACCAGCCAGAATGTTCGGATGTCGGATGTGTTACTTTTTTTTTTAATTTGGGAATAACGATTTCTTTCCTTGCGAAAGTCTAAAAAACGATTCGCGAAATTTCAAAACGGAGAAAACGAAAATTTGAAGTAAACTGCGAATCACAATTCAACAAATAAATCTACAACTGATAACTCGATTAGCATGACTAGATTTCTTTAAAAAAAACTTTTCAACCGTTGTAGTATTCCGCCCGTAAGTTACCAACAAAAAAAAAACCGTTGTAGTATTCTTCTCATCGTTGCAAACCAGTCGGATATAACGGTGAGAGCACCAATTCTCCAAATTGGTTGTTCATCAACTTCGCCTCGCTGTTGATCATTAACAACTAAATAAAAGTTCACGTCTAACCTTTGGCAATCAGTTTTGGTGACATCTTCGAAATAAGCATAGTCTGTCATTCAGGTGCATCAATGCCACGTAGAGTAACAATTGGGGAAGACGCACAGAACGCGGTTGTTCGAGAGATTCTTTCATTCTTTTAATCTCGTTATCAGCAATAAAGTCGAAAATAAATTAAAAGCAGAGCCTCCGAGATAAAATGGCGGCAGCAAAATTTGTTTCATTATTAAAATAACTTGACTGTTGAACAAATCATTGTGATAAAATTACCATTGTTGCTTTTTACAATCGATCGTGTGGATTCGGCTCTCGGAACACATCAAGGTTCAATTATACACCAGATTTCACGGTAAATGTGTGTAATTTGCAAAGAAAACTACTTATCATTTTAATATTTTAATCCAGAGAACGATTGAGAGCTCATGTAAAGGGTTTACACACGATTAAAACCTCATCGATCTTCATAGTTATCGTCCTAATCGTCTCAAATTTTCTATTGCACCATGCAACGAGGTTGTGCAAATGGCAATACTGATCGTATTGTCAGACATGATCAATGGAATAAACGAGATCAAGGAGGCTTTCGAAACTACAAAATTTAATTTGTATAACTCTTATCAGCAATTGGCTGCCAAGCTGGACTGTTGAAATCCTATATTAAACATACGTTCTAGAAGTTTCGCAACACATCAGCAAATGTGCAAACCGATTGATACGTTCTATTACAGATATAGCAGACCACGGACCATAATGGCCATAAATAATAATGGTAGGAGCTGATGGTTCGAATTAAGTTGAAGGGTGATTTCAAAATATCAAAACTACAGCGAAAACAGCAAACAAACAGCAATAAAAGATCTTTAAGGAAATGGCTATGATATCATGCTACTCACGGTATTATTAAACAGCCAACCTGAAATCAACGTAAAGTGTCCAAAACATAACCAATAGAAAACGAGATCTTTATCAGGGCCTTTCGGTTGGTGTCATTGCTGAAGATAAACATAAAAACCACTTCGATACGATGGGATTAACTGCGAACTCTCAAACCAAACTCACCTTACCACTACCACCAACGATGGAACGGCAATCATCATTACACTCATTGCTATCAGCTTAATCTTCCATAGATCGATACTGTTTGTTCAACATTTATCATCATCGACTACCGCCGCCGCCGATGGCGCGAATACCATGATTCATCAGATCCACCCTGTTGTGCCTGGTGTCTAGCCGAGAAAGACACAGGGGAAGGTTGTCCAGACAAGATCCAGTTTTTGTAAGTTTTGCCCGAAAGAAGCAGAGACGGAGAGCGTGCACAATCCAAAGCAACCCAAGAAAGAAAGGGAAAAGAAACGATACTAACCAGACCCAGACAGACCAGACGCGACAGAAGCAGCAGAAGCAGTACCACTGGCCATAGCTTTCTTGGTGGATGATCGTTCAACTTGCACTTGAAGGAGAAGAGGGACAAGTTTCTAAGCTAAGCATCTCTTCCTTAAAGCTGCCCCTGCCGCGCACTGCCACTGGATCGAACTTGATCGTGAAAGAAAGTGCGAGCGCACATGAGACTGCAGCCAGCACTCACGCGACGATCACATGTGGGAGATGATGGTGATCATGATCACACACGCCACTTTTGCGAATACCAAATCGGGCTTCTATTACTGCCACTACTGCTCGAGCGGCCCCTGGGATCGTCCCAATGAGCAAATCTACGCACGTGTTCCCAACCACATAAACCGGTGTTCGATCGAGAGAGGATCGATGCGATCGCGATGGCAATAGACGAGGTGCATGTTGCAATATTAACCTATCATGCAATTGCACTTCCGACACGTCGGGCCCGCTTGTCGCCATTCCTCCACCTTCACCGTCTAATATGTGACATAACACCGTGGGGGGCAGGCTCTCCCTGCTCTGTCGCTAGCCTTAGGCGATGACGATAAGGTTAGATGTTGAGAGGCGGCAGAAAGGGGTAGGGGTGACCAGTTTTGCATGCGACCGGACACTCGCGACTCGGACCGGCTGATCAGAGAGAAACGTAAAACAAACAACCGGAGCTGTAGCAGCAGCAGCAGCGCCCGGTTCGATTGGACGAACTACGGCAGATCGGGTTGCATATGAGGCCTCGGGGATCCGGGTATTCTCATTAAGAATGTCTTTTGGAGCAAATGGTTTGGCGTGCGTGCCACAGCGTGGTTGCACAACTAAAAGCAAGCGCACAAGCTGTTGGTTGTATAACATCGAAACAGCGGTTCCTGTGCCGCCACCGCGACTATGACGATGGCATCCCGCAGAGTGGTGAGCTAGTGCGTGGTTAGCCCGGAAGTGCGAATTATGTCTGGTGGCTAAGCCACCGCTTTCCAGTGCTTCGTTCCTGTTGACACATTAGTTCTCCCTTCCTATCGATCCGACCGAATGGCAACGACATCAAGAAGCTGTGAAGGGTCTTCCGGAATGCGAGTCTATGTAAGTTTGTCTGTGGGTTGCTTTATGTGTCTAGGGATGTGTCCAGAGCTAGCTTAACTAGCCCGTGCTGCAATTGAAGAATGGCGATTGATAATACAAACCTGAACGCAATGAACGCGTCGCCTCGCTCACCACCGACGATATGAACGCCACCGTCCGGTATCGAGAGCCCTGCGAGGAAGGCGCGCACATCGGACGCATTGGCCGCCAAGGGTAGGTTTTGCAGGCGAATGATCACACTCACGTTGGCTGGCTGCACGTTGCTACCGTACACACTCATGATGGAGCACCGCGTGGTGTCGAAGGAAGAGACGATACCAGGCGAGAAAGAGTACGAAAGCGAGACAGTAGATAGTGACCAATGGATGGCCCTTCCCGGGCACCCTTTCGTTGCAAACTTGGTTCCGAGTTTCTTTCAATCAACCGCACAGAGTGGGGAGTGGGGCCCTTTGATGGGGAAAACGCAAACGGCGATTGAGGAGCCTCTTCTTCAAATCCAAGGGCACCACACGCACACCTCGGGACGGCAGGCGGTTCGATTATTTTCTTTGACTACAGGACACTAGGTTTGCACTAGAGAAACACTAAACTAGCTCGTCTCCGACCGAACGAGCTACGGTGTAAACGTCTGATGATGGCCGATGCGGCGGGCTGCTGTGAGTCTGCTGCGTGATAATCCTAATATCCAGCCCAGGATCTACAGGAACTTCGGGAATTCGTTTATTTCCTTCTTTTCCAGCAATCTCTTTCCCGAATGTATTGTGGGATCCTCGCGATCGTATGATGATCAATTACCTAAAAAGGGATGAAAGTAACAAAACATAAAAAGGAAGCCAAACACGGATGACAGTGGGAATGTAAAATGAAGCGATCAACAGGATCACAACGAAAGCTCCTGTTTGCGCGAAGCACGCGCTACAGGGAATATGGACCACAATGTTTGCGAAAAGGGAGCACACAGCCCATGTGCTTTACTGTCGCCATCACGGACCACATGGTCGTGCTCTGTTTATGATTATCGTTCATTATTAACGGAGTAACAACGATCCATCCATCGCACGAAACGACATGCCACGAAGAGTTCAACGAAGAGGGCACAACAACCTGCCGAGGGAACCCGTTTTTTGCTCGCGCGACAACCGGTACCCGTTGGGGAGTAGTAGGTTCGTAATCGGCATCACACCCCCATACTGCACCCTTCCCGACCACCGATAAGCACACAAGAAAGTGAAGCACGCGTAAGAAAAAGGCGCAGGGGCGAGGGTGCATCGGAAAGTTGTCTCGCGATGATTCACGCGATCAATCAGACAGATGTGATGATTCATTTTCAATTTCTTTCGTTCCTTAAAACCTGAGAGATCCGATCGGTGGTACAGGACATGTTCAATTCGCTGGCCGGGGCCGAGTAATTTAGAGGCCGGTAACCTACCATTTCCTTACCCGATATGTCACTTTCAGTTTCGCGTCTATTTGATCCAATTTTCGTGAAATTAATTGCATTTACGCAAGTGCAAATGTATACTACCTATACAGCTATACAAACATCTTTTCGATCAGAAAATTCGATTTTATACAGAAAGAGTCTTCGCGTTTGTCTGTGGATTCAAGTCTAGCTTACAAACTAACGTTCCCGTTCTGCACTATCGCTACTGCGATTGAATGTACATTGCATGGTTACTACGCATAACAACCAAATCATAGCCATAGGCGTTGCGGTACTACTTGTAGGTTAGTAGTAATATTCTACACTATAATTCACAAGAAAATGCCTTATTGTTTCTTGTGTATTTCCATTTCTAATGTGTTTGCAAACTTGTGGCAATCAAATGAGCTAATTTACTGTCCTGTACAGATGTCGAAATAATCAGGAAATACGCTGCAATTTGGCATAAGGAAGAGGAGTGTTCGACTACAACTTTGTAGAAAACTGGCCAGATCAAGAGGATGTTTATGTTTGACACTTCTCTAATATATTATTATTCAACCGGAACAACCGAAAGTTGAAAGTGAAAACACGTAGTAACACGGGAAGAGACTCATAATTCAGACTGGACAAATTTTCTTTCGGACTTGATCGACCTGATCTCGAGCAACAAGCGGTCTCCGATTTCTTTCCAGCCAACCCTCCTCTCTGGCCAAAAAGGAAAGATAAAGCGAGAAAGACAGAGAGGGCAGAATACACTGACGATCAACCGCATCCACAACTGGAACTCATCATCATCCGAATGGAAAAATCTCGTCTAATCCAGTGGCGTTTCTCGGACCAAAAAACGTGTAGTCTGCGTACGAGAATGCATTGGGGTGGATGAGGTGGTGGGGAGTCCATGTTGGAAAATTCCCCCTTTTTCACCACTGACCCTTAACAACTCCGGGACAACCAACGTCCCAAGGAGGGGTTGAAAAGACCGGGAGGCTATAAAGTGATTGCATCGCGAAGGAAAACCTCACAGTCTATCGCAGGCCAGTGATCCTGTTGTGCAGTTTTTTCTCTGTGGTAATTGAACGACAGTACAGCAGCATGCAGCAGCAGCAACTGCGTCACCGAGTGAAAGTGAGTTTCGTCGTGCAGATGATAGTTGTGTTTTGAGATTCATTTCTGTGACGCGAAATCCCACGGAGTATCGGAAACGTTCGGATTTGGGGCAATTTGCAGCCCGTTCGATGGGATCGAGAAGGATGCAGTAGAAAGTGGCACAGAACACTTCAGTGCGAGAAACGTTGGTGACTTCTGGAGTGTCCAAGAACAGAGAGAACTTCGAAGAGACGATGACACAGCGTTTTGGTTTACGAATAGTTTGTCTCATACAGGCATATATTTACAACGCGGTTCCCGCACCTTGGTTGCGGCATGTCATACTGTACTTTTCGATCAAAGTAGAACCATGAACTTCTGGAGATCATACATTGGGCAGCAAATCTTCTATGCCCGGTTGCCATCATCGGTAGTCTGTGGTGTCGATCCAGCTGTGTTACTAGTAGTAGTTGTATCCGTTTCCATGGCAGCCGCTGGTCGAAGTTTTGCGGCCAGCTCGATAATGCACGCAACCTGCTCCTCGGTCAACCGTTCGTCCGAATCCTCGATCATGAGCTGGATGTGTAGCGGTGAGCTCGGTGGATCGTTCACCATCATGAGACACTCGTTTTTGGTTAGGTTGAAGCGCTTCATCGCTTGCAGGAACTCGATGATTGCAGCCGTCGTCTGGTCCTTGCACGGTGTCTCCTCGAGATACTGCACCGTCTCGTACGTGATGGTGGCCAGGTTGTGCAGACCGTACTTTTTCTTATTGCTCTTCATATTCTTCAGCGCCGTCATGACCTCGTAGTTCGTCAGGATGGCCGCATTAGGATTAACGATCTCCATGCTGCTGCTCCTGCTGGTGGTCTCTGGGTCTACCGCGTGCTGGAGAGGGGTGGGGGATTTAAATTATTTCGTGGATCGTAGATCGTGTTGTTGCACAGAAAAATAATTAATTTCTCTTCTATACGATCTCCGCAGGTCCTAACGATGATGATGGCGTTCCAGCAACTAGCGATCATGCTACTAGCGATGCTAGCCAGTGCCAATGGTAAACCGCTAGAGATAGAGCATCCACATAGCTTCTCCATGTTCAAGCGAGGCGTTATGTTGGGTGACGTGTCGTATAGTTACGCCGCAACCGACATCGGATCACCGGCGAATGCACGCTACAAAACGGTAACGGTAATCAAGAACGTGTCCATGCCCAAACCGACCAGCAGCATGGTGTTTAGCGATCGGGCGGAGCATTTCTACGACGCACTCGAGCAAGGACTAGATGATCATCTCAAGAAGCGCACCCATCAGGTGGAGTACTGGCCACCGCGCGATGACAATCATTTACAGCAACAGAAGCGGAAGGAGGAGAAGAAAGAAGAGCAAAAGGTGCAGTTACCGAAGCAGTCACAGCGCGGCACTGGAACCACCGGAACCCGAAACCCCTACTATCGTGGCCGGTTCCAGCAGGATTTGTTGAAGCAATCCATTGCTACTACCACGACCACGACCACGACAAGCACCACCATGAAACCGGCAGCCATCAGAGAGATGCCGGAGGAGGAGGACGCGAAACATCCGATCGATTTGCTCGAGCTGGCCAAATCTGCCGCCCGCACGCTAAACCAGAAGGCCAACGGTGCGACGGGCAACGGGAATACCGGTCCGGTGACCTTCCCCGCAGACAGTAGCAAAACGGCCAAGAAGAAAGCAAACGGAATCATCAGTTTGGCCAAGGAGTACACCAGCATAGTGACGGCCGTTCCGCAGCAACGTCAAACGATCGTTAGCAAGCTGAAAACGAAAGTCGATCCGTCTCCCCCACCGACGCCGAAGGTGACATTCAAACATTATCCCGCCACCCCAGCGTCCAGCGAGGAGTTAGAGCAGCCTGAGGAAATACCGCTAGTCGACTTTGAGCAATCGGAGTATGTGTTCAATCACAAAACGGGACAGTTTGAATTCCGGGCTGCATCGAAGGCACCCAAGCAACTGCAAGAGTTTTTGCGTGCCAGTGGACCGGGCTACGGTAACCGGGAGCGGCTAACGGCCGCCAAGGAGGACACCGATGGCTTCAGCACGCCCACCGAGCTGCTGTTTGCGGAGCTGCAGAATGCGGTCTCGTCGCGAAACGTAACGATGATCAAATCACTTGCGGGCCAGCTCGTGGAAACGATCAACATTGGCAAAATCGATTTTCAATCACTGAAAACGCATCCCCGTGGTAGCGGTGGCAATGGCGATCGCCGATCGACGGAGCAACCGATGATGATGATGATGATGATGGAAACGACCACCGGTAGTGGACGGTCGTCGATGATTGATTTCGGTTATGCCGGTGAGACGACGACCATGGAGTACCAGGAGGATGGTGCTGCAACTACAACCGAACCAATGGCCATCGCCATGACAACGCTCGCGCCAACCACTGCGGCTACCAAGCGACCGTTGCGATACATTGCACCTCGGCTGCGCGGATTTAAACGCTTTTCCTCGAAGAAGCTAAGCAACTGAAAAATGATCTTATCTCAGTCTCGGACAGTCTCTCATTTTGATGGACATAAAGACAATGGGCTCTTTTATGTGTTTCGTGTGCCAGCAACTAGCGAACGATACCAGAGGGCAGTCTTTACTCTAATACGGTGGAATATTGGTTTATTTATTTTCTTTTACAAACAAGCTAAGTGCCAGAGTCCTGCAGCCAGAACTACTTACTAGGTTTGCCTGTAGGTCAACACACCGTTACAGGACGAAATAGGATTGTTATCTTTTCGGAATTGTAAACCCCTGAAATCGAAATGCCGAAGCAAATATACTTAGATATTCTTTACGACCATTGATTTTATTAAAAAAAATCAATTGTTTTGTGATTCAAAAAAGGGAAAGAACAAAAATCCAAATAGCAAAGTATCAGGCTATTTGGAGCAAAGCGCAATGCCCGACTGGTTTTAATATACATCGTGCAACCCTAGTAAGGTGCCCATTTTCGGATTAAGCATTTCCTCGATGCGACAGTATTGCGTAGCATAAACACTGGCATATGCGTATCCGAAACGCTAACGGCACTATTTTGTGCAATTTCGTACGCTCTGTTTGTCCACGGAATATCAGTTGATCTTAATGTGATTAATGGTCACGCCTTACCTTTTCTGGTTCTTTAAAGAGTTCTATAAATCATGTATAGCCACACAAATCGTGTATTATATGAGTGTACTTGCCCAGAGCTCAATGAAACGTCGTACCGAGTCCTATTGGATAATTTCTTCCTTTTCATTTTGTGAAAATGTTTTTTAAAATCCTGCGAGAAGATACTTTCCGAACGCATGGTTGGGGTTTTACCATTAATTTGTAACTAAATTTGTTTTCTCTCTAAACACTGGACTTGTTAAGTAAACAGGTATTCCTTTCATATGCAGCATTAGTCGAGCATAAAAAACAAGTAACAAACGAGATATGAAAGGAGCAAGACTGCCTGAAAATAGGTAAACACATTTTCAGGAAAACTGATTTCAGCACAACTCTAAAAATCAAACATATTGACCAGTTCCAACGCAGACCAGCTCAGCATCTTCAGCATCAATTTGTCTTTAGTAAGCAACGTACCAGCAATAGCCGACCAAAGAGCCCCGTGAAAAGGGAGTGTTGCGAAAAAATCGAATAACTGAACATAGAATGCAGGACACTGGTCCAACCCATCGGTGGAAGCTAAACTTGAACAACTGTATCATTCATGCCGTTCAGCCCGTTAAATGGGAAACGATGCTCAAGAGTTACATCATAATACGTAATGGTATTCCGCTCAGTCAGGACAGCCGTGCTCAGGAATTGGAAAAACATCGTCGCATACCGCAGGATATTGAGACGCTTTGTTCTGTGTCGCTGATTTCCTTTCTTCTCCCGGTCGAGGGTCATGGAAGGAGCTGCACCGAATTGCGCCGTCGTTGCCGGACGCCGCCGCCCCGAATCTTGAGCCTGCCAGATGCTGGTTGTGCCCCGCGCGGCAGGCAGACACGCACACATCAGCAGTAGGTTTTGTTGGAAGCTGCAAAACTTAGCAACCATCTTTATTCATGAAGATTTCTCGTATTTCACAGATTCCTAAACACTATCGCAAGCGACTAAAAACGAAGTCGGAGTCGATGCTCTTAATCAAATCGCACATTCTGGACGGGGTTTTCAATGAAAATCGATTCAGCGAGGCCGCTGGGAAATCACGCACTACTCACACAAACACTCATTTTTTTCACTATACGGATACGGATTACGCGCGTTAAATGGAAACTGCTTTGTGCTAAACTTACCAAGTAATTCTATTCAAACTGATTTTCCACACACTGTACTGTACTGTTTCCGTCTTTTTATGATAAATTTCAGCTTCTCGTAGTTTGCAAACAGGAAAACGAGGTTTAAAAATCGACGAGGCACGACCAGCCCCTCAACGCTTTGCCTTTTTTTTTTTTGTTAAACCCGTTATGTTGGCAGCCGTGAGTGTCACATTTTTATGGCTTTTATAGCAAAACGCAGATGACAACAAAGAAACGGCGGCAAAAATAAAGGACCAAAAAACAGCAGAAGATAGTACGAGATGCTTTGAATAAAATACCAACGTACCATGGCCAACAACCAACAACCGGCAACAGTGAAAATTGAACCAAAGGAAGCTAATTCGGAGAATGTGGCCCGTGAAACTACCGGGCCAATTGAAGTGATCGATCTGACCAACGAGGAAACGGAGTTTCGAACCTTTGTCCAAACACTTCCCCGGCCACGGCTGGTACCGGTAAAGCATTCTGCCCCAGGTCCTTCTTCTGCGGTTTCCTGTTCGACCGGAGTTATCAGAATCTACGCGCTGGCTGTTCCAATGGACTACATACGGAAAATTAAACTATATCAGGACTTTACTGGCGGCGAGCTATTCAACAAGCAATTCAAACTTTTAATGGTCTATGGCCGATTGACGCAACAACGCGTGAAAGACGATTCTACCGTCGTTTACAAGCTGGACGATGGCACAGGGCAGGTGAATGTAATGTTTCGAAAAACAAAAAGAAAAATTATTGGTAAGCCGACGGGATGACCGAAGGATCCCCATGCAAATCGCTACTAATGCGTGTGTCTTTCGTGCTTGTAGATACGCTAAACAAACTAAGCCAGTGCGAAGAGATATTACTGAGAAGGGAAAAATCCGCCAACAACACGGAGGGAGAATATCCGGATTCGCTTCATGCGTCGCTGAAGGCAATAATGGCAATGGCTAGGGCGAACTGTGCCAGACAAATCAATCAGCCACCACTCGGTACACGATGTTTTGCAACCGGTTTTCCATTCCAATCCTTCAACGGCGACATCACGGTGTTCGCCCACAGTTTTGTGGCTGATTCCGAGGGTGGGAAATCGATGGAACTGTTCTGGAAAAGTTACCTCTTGTCTTTATATGGGCCAATAATAGGCAATAATCGCATCGACGGCTATGGAGAGAATTCGATTAACAGCTTTAAATCGTGGTTGGAAGCGAAGCT